>NW_026997533.1:410000-660000 GCF_035044405.1 Drosophila montana
TCCAAAACAAAATAATAAACTCGTTCTGCGTATTGTTTTGGGAGAATAGAGGTTTTAAATTTCACGTCTCTGGCTCTTAAACAGAGAGTCGATAAATATCGATTTTCAGTCAATTAAGTCTTCGACTCTTAGACAGATGTAAGATAAATATCGATTGTCAGCCTCTTAAGTCTTTAGCTCTCACACGGATGTCGATAAATTATCGATTTTTAGCCTTTTAATTTCTAGGCTGTTGCACAGAAGGACGATAAAAATCGATTTTAGGCCTTTAAAGCCCTTGACACAGACATTATCTCGTGGATTATCGATTCTCAGTCTTTTAAATATGTAGCTCTCGCACAGGCGTTCGATATATATCGATTATAAGCCCCGGTTTTATTCAAAATAACTCGAATAAATATCGATCTGTCTTGATTTTATTCACAATAACTTGATGATTATTACTAAGTATATTTAACTCTTGGTCAACCCTCACTAAATTGTACAAGGTATCTCTCAGCTGCCCTTCCCCCTGCCCCCCCCCCCCCCTACCTTCTCCTGCTAACACTATTTGAATCGATATTCAGCATTAATATCGTTTGTTGATCGCATCGTTGATTGGGTTTGATCGTGCTGATCGCTCGTCGCACGCTCTCCCTCTCCTCTCTAGCTCAGTGCAGCAGCAATCGAGGGTATGTCGCAGCCTTATATCAAATACATTTCCTTCGCCCAGCCGACTTCTGCGCTCGGCAGCGCCTGCACTTCCGGCGCTGCGGTTGGCTCTGGCTCTGGCTCTGGCTCGCCCGTTGCCAACTTCATCGTCATCATCAACAACGTCTTTTGTCGTTGTTGTCTTTAATTGTTCTACACTCCACACACACACACACACACACGCACACGCACACCCCGCACTCGACTGTCCTGTTTGCTGTTCCCGCAGGTTTTTCCCTTGTTTTCTTCTTTATTACATTGGGGTTTCTTTTTGTTAGCCATTAAAAACGTTGCCGCACTCCGCAGCTAAATTAGATTAAGCAGTCAGGCACATGTCTCGAGTTGCATTCGATGCGAGAAACCCGCTCCGCTGGAGACACTTTGGGCCACGGGCAACAGCAGGCCCAAACGGGTTGACTGCAATTCCAACTGCAACTGCGACTCCTTGGCTGGATTGATTATCTAAGCCATTTGGTCGACACTCTGATGCTCCCCACAGTGTCAGGTTCCTCAGGCTCAACAGAAGCCAATGGCACTTGGATTGTGTGGCAAGGGGATTCTTTCTTGCCTTTCACCTTAGGTAAAGATAATTCCGGATTGCATTGCAGATAGCAGAGAGACGACAGTCTTGGAAAGACGTCAAAAAACATTGGGAACCTTAAGGGAATTCGCATCATCCTCGACCTACAAATGAGATCCGCACAAATTGAACATTTGTAAAAATTATAAAAAACATATCCGAGTAAAGTGATCTGTGCAGCTTCTAGAAAAAGGCACCAAAGATAAAAAAAAAAGTAATCTTAAGAATGCAAAAGATTTTCCTTGGAATATTCCTATAACTGTTTGCGCTCTCTCTCTCTCTTTCTCTCGCGCTATGCTTCTATCTCTATTTATGTATATATCTCTCTATTCCTCTATCAATCTATCTCAATCCATATATCTCTCTTTCTATATCTATATCTCTCTATATCTATAGCTCTCTATATATCTCTCTCTATATCTATATCTCTCTATATCTATATCTCTCTATATCTACATATATCTCTCTATCTTCCTGCCCCCATTTCGCAGGAATTGGTAAAAAACGTATTCGTCAAGCTAGAGCCTTGGGCTTTGGTATATGACAAGTTTTTTATGTCTTAGGTAAGTCCGGAAAATTTCATATGGATTGGTCCAGAAGCGCCTCAGTTAAGCAAGAATGTATTGCGCATTAGTTATGGGAAGAGGAAGAAGGTGTGCAGCCTGAGGGGGAGCTGTGCATAGAAAGAAGCTAGAATGTTTGTAGAATAGTTTCTAACTGAATTGGAAGCTACAAAATTATCTTAACATAATCCCAGAATCGTATCAAATGGGACTTTAAAAGTAGATCAAAACCTACCAAAAAAATCTCTGTCTCTCTCTCTCTCTTTCTCTTTAAATCGGGTATGCTAGAAAAAATAAATACTTTTTTTCCAAATTAATTTCTGCAATTAAATTGAAGTTAAAAATTAAAAAAAAGAAAAGAACAAAACATTTGTAAATTAGATGCCAAAGCTGCATTAAATGTGCCACATGTTGGCTGTGGCATCCGCATCCGCATCCGCATTACCTGCCCCTTCCCCTGCCCCTGCCCCAGCCCCTGCCCCTTCCACTAGAGACTCTTGCCGCAGAGATGCTGCCTGCCACTCGCTGCCCGCGGGCTTCTGGCAGTGCAATGAACCAACATATTGGCCAACACACACACACACACACACACACACACACACACACACACACACACACACACACAGACGGCCTTTTTAATAGGCCGAACAGGTGCATTGGCAGCTCTGGAGGACCCTCTCGGCTGTTGCAGCCGCAGTCCTTTTGCATCCTTGCAACAACAACAGCAACAACAACAAACGAACGAGACACACACGGCACGTGCCCCTTCATTTGTATTCATCTTGAGCGAGTGAGTGCAACATGATGTTGCAGGCATCATCACCGCTTACCTGTTGGCCTGCCACTTACCTGTTCCAGGCTCCGTTTACCGTTTACCGTTTACCAGCATTTGCAGCAGGCGGCGCTGGCTGCAAGCTGCATTCGTGCCCCCCCCCCCCTCCCTTTGCTGCCACTGGGGAGGGGAGCCACAGTTTAGCGCGTGGCAGGATCAGCTACCAAGGACAACCAGCTGAGTTGTGTTTCTCTCTGTGTGTGTGCTGCCGCTTTATAATTAAATTGACTTTCAGTTTGTGCAGCTTCTTCTTGCAGCATCCAATTGCCGCAGCCGCAGCCACAGCCGCAGCAGCTGTCCAGCTGAAAAGTTTTCATACCCCTTTCACAGACTGCAAAATGGGGTAGATTAGCTGGAGCTTAGCTTCTCCAAGGACTTGCCCCAATTATGTAAGGAACGCGCCCGCAAACTGCCTAGCTAGCTCTGCACACCATAGGAAAAAAAGTCGCTGGTTCAAATGTCTTCAAAATCATTTTCAAAGATCTTTCTGATTTTTGATACGTTTGTGGGCGGCAAATGCGGGTTAAAGGTTTTTTAAAACGAAAGTTTATTCTTCAGCTTTAAGTGTCTCACCTCAAGACTAACCCCGCGAACATCTGGTTCTTTATTCGATGCACTTTTAGCATATTTTTAGATAGAAGTGGAGATCAAGATGGGTAAATCCCAATATTCCACGGGTGTGTACTTAGTGCAAAAGTAATGTCTAAAATGTGTCCACGGGCAATGCCGGACAATACCCGCTAGCAATATATAAATATATATTCCTGATCAGCTAAGTCGCCCGTCCATTTCGAAAACAACGAGACCTACCTGGCTTGTAATTATGTGTTTCCATATACCATGAGCAGCAAAACTTTGATCGATATCTCCTCTCATATTGTTGATATCGATAAATATCGATTTTAAGACTTGCATAACTCGAAAACTATAAGCGCTCGATACTCTAAACTTGGTATGCATGGTACGGTATATGCATATGAGAAATAATTCAATTATTGGATGCCTGCCCCCAAAAAACGCATTCTTCAAGCTTAAGTCTTGGGCCTTGGTATATGACAAGTTTTGTGTGTCTGAGCTAAGTCCAGAAAATTTCATAAAGATTGTTCCAGAAGCGCCTCAGTTAAGCCAGAATGTAATGCTCATAGGCTAGGGGAAGAAGAAGAAGGCGTGCAGCCTGAGGGGGAGCTGTGTTTGCAGGACATCTCCCCAGGATATCTCCTTGTCTTTCGACTAGAGCACCCTCTAAATAAGATTTGGTTTGATTTGCGGTTCGACTGAGATTCGAAGCATGATAGAATATAAATTGGAATTCCGTATGCGGACCTCTTCACAGTTTAAAAGCCACTGCCAACAGTTTAAGAGTCAGCGAAGAACTGCTTTCAGCTCGTGTTGCATAGCGAACAGGGTATCGTACAATCGCTTACAGCCGGCTGCAGGATTTTGACTGACCCGAAGGATGCCCAGCCGAAGCGTGATCTGCATTATGCACACCTCTCCGGGATTAGCCAGGCCAGTCGCCAGTTGCCAGTTGCCCATTAAACGCCTGACGAGCCGCATAAACAATCTAATCCAACTGCCTCCTACACAGCGCCTCCGCCTCCTCCGCTGTCCGTCATCAGTTGCCCAATTACGCATCCACTTATGACTAAATAGACGCACCTTTTTTCTGTGGCCTTTACCTGGGCCAGGCACACACACGCCCCTGCTGGCCGTGGCCGGACCAGAAATCATTGCGTAACTAGGCGCGTCCACGAGAGCAGAGCAAAGCAGAGCAGAGCAGGGGATAGCAGGGGAGAGGTGAGGAAAGATAAAATAAAGGAGCAGCCTTGTAAAACATCTGCCTGGCCACAGCCGAGGAGCCTGGCGCAGAGCCTGGCGCAGACCCTTGGCCAATCTGTCGACGGCAACTGGCGTTAAAAAACTCGCGGCGAGGGTTGCGACTCACACCTTCAACGCGGCCGGGACGGGGGCCAGGGGCAGGGGCAAGGGCAGGAATCGGCAGACGCGACGCTTAATCAATACGTTGCCATAAATCAGTAGAAACTAACAGACTGTGCCGAAAGCGACGGCATCGCCGACTCCTCCGAATACCCTGTGCCCTTTTGCAATCGGGTCAAATCGCGGGTATGCTCGTTTGCGGCAAGTGCTTTGGGACACGCAGCAGAAGTTAGCTCAATTCGATTACGTTAATGCATAAATATTATTTCGATAGGTTTGCGGGCTAGCTCTAGATCGATATATATCGATGGCAGCGCTGGAATATCGAGTATATCTCATATAACTTCCAATTCTCACAAAATCGATAAATATCGCAAAAGTTACATACTTCAAATTTGTGCTAATTAATAATATTATTTTCTTAAATAGCTCTTACAATTCTTACAATTCGCTGGCAGCCTCAGATTATCGATCATTAATCATTAATTACATCATTCCAATTTTCACAAAATCGATATTTATCGATTCCAGGCTAGAACATTCGGAAAGTATTTGTTATTAATATGTGTGTCATTGGCATAATAAAATTATTCTCTTCTTTGATAACTCTTCCATGTTCACACAATCGATAAATATCGATGTCGTGCTCATTGATTGCATTTTCTTCTAATAGCTCTTCTCACAAAATCGTAAAATATCGATGCCAACCACGGACTTTCAGTGAATCTCTAGTTTGATAAATCGCCAAATCGATAAATATCGATTTTTAATAAATACCCATTTACAGGTTTTATTCATAAAGTCTCTAGAATATTTCACTTCTCAAATAGCTCCCACCTTGCGAGCGATCGTGCACAGGGTATCTACTTAGTTGGTCATCCTCTTTGTTGTGCCCTTTGCTGCTGCTAACCCCTTTCGAATGGCCGGCTCTTCGTTTTCTTTGTGCTTCTTTGGCTCGTGCTCCTTTTCCAAACTGGGGCAACCGCAAAAACAAATTAGGACCAGTTTCTTGTCCACATGCCAATGACCCGACTGAGCCGCAGCCCCAGCCCCAGCCAGCCGGCACAGCTGCGATGCTCTCTCTCTCTCTCTCTCCGACTCTCTGACCATATAGACAAACGGACAGCTCAATTCCACCGATCAGATCCAAGCTGGCCCGATCTCTCTCCCGGCCTGCCCAGTGCAAGGACCTCGCTCAATTATTAATTACTGAAGTGCACTCCAAGCCAAATATTAACACAAACTCTACCCCACACCCCCCCACCCCTTAACATATCTACCCTTGCCACTCTGCAGCAAAAAGTCGCACACTTCCTGAATTCCTTCAGTAAATATTTACAAAAGAAAAAACACACGCTATTAAAAAGCGTGCCAATCGGTAAAAGTAACGAATCATCGCACGATATCAATGACTAAACCCCCTCAATACCACCCCCCACCCCCCCCCCCTCAAGAGTCAATACCCCCCCCGTCACCATGAAGCTATAGAAGCGCATAGCGTGAGAAAGACAAAAAGTGAACCTTTAAAAAACCAAACCAATTTCTGTCATATTTACGGGCATTTGGTGTCCGATTTCCGGGGAATAAGATGAAAAGTTAAATATTATCGCAATGCTATATAAAAAATTAATAATGTAACCCAATGGAGGAAGATTATTATATATCAGTTATACATTATATATATATTAAGGGAAAATTCCTAGTTAATAAGCGGGAGAGACTCTTTCTGGAGAGACTCTCCCTCTTCTCCCTCTTAACCCAACTCTTTGTGTGGAAAATGCTTTCTTGGTTAACTTCGGAACTTACAGTCCGATCTTTGTGAAATTTTCAGAGCCTAAATATGACGTGCAAATGTCAATGCATCCGAAAGCTCTAGAATATGCGTCTGATTTTGAGTAGAATGGGGCTGACTTATCCAAATTGTGGGCTATGCTCTAAGTTAGCCTATCCTGGGGAGAGTTATCCAAAAAGTGGAATATTCTTTATTTCTACATACGCTGAGCTATCCTACACTCCAAATTTGTGTGTCTTTAGCTTTGATCAGTTTTCAGATATTTAAAAAACAAAACATGAATTAAATATCTATTAAAATATAAATATCGCTTATATCTTTAGGTATCGATACTTTAATTGAAAAGTCAATTATCGCGTACTCTTCTTAGATAGCCAAAATATCGATTAAAATATAAATAAAAAATATCGCTTTAATCTTTAATAAATAAATAAATCTCTAATAAATATATTTCAGCTGCCAAGAATTCTGGCATTTGCTTACAATAAAAAAGTTGATTGCAATAACTCACCCCCCGCTCCCCCCCCCCCCCCCCCTCTTTCACTCCTCAAACACACCGACTCCAAAAAACCAACGCTGCAAACATGATACAATTGACGACCCCTCCCCCCCTCTCCCCCACACTCTCTGCTAACGTCCGTACATTACATTCCCGTTGAGCTGTGCTCTATTTTTTGTTGTGCCTTTTCAGTTCTGTTGAGCTTCCTCTGACACCCACCGCCACCCCCCCCCCCCCCCTGGCCCACGCCCTGCCTTTGCCTGTGCTCTTTTGTGTCCTGTGCGCGCACGCCTTTTTATTTATTCAGCAAACAACAACAACAACAACCACAACATCATTAACTGAAATGGGCGGAAGCCAAACTAAATGCGCCCTGCAATGCGCGGAGTGTATGCGTGTGTGTGTGTGTGTGCGTGGGTGGGTGTGTGCGTTGTGTATCTACAAGAGATACTTTTTTGCCAACCGCAACTTGCACGAAAAGTACAGCAGCTGCCTGGCTGCTGCTGCTGCTGGACACCGCATATCGATCGATTCCAGCCACAAACACACACAGTCAGGCAAATAAGTATTCGTCAGCGAGTTGGGCAAGTGAAAAGCTATTCTAAACTATTTCGAGCCACCTGCAAAGTATGCAATAGAAGCCAAAAATAGATTCAAAAGTGAACACAACAACAATCTAAACAACAACAAAAGCATTCAATATGCAAATCAATTTTTGCTTCATATCAGCACACTGTTGAAATGTGTGCATATATTAAATACTTTTCTGGCGACAGCATACTTTTCTTAAACACTGTGCGGGCTATTGCGCTGCGCTGCGCTGGGGTGGGGTGTCCGTTAGGGGGCGTCTGTGGCGCTCACGGCTAACGGAAATTCCGCAGCGTCAGGCAGCAAATGTTCCCATCGTTGACATTTTAAATTGCGCTTCGCTGGCGCCATCTGACGACGGAAATCATAAACTAGCGCTACTTGAAAAAGTCTCTATCTCGCTCTCGCTCTCGCTCCCACTCATGGCTTTGCTCTGCCCTCTGCTTTACTGCTGTCTGTTTTGTTTTGCGCGCACTCCTGCGCCTGACCACACACACTCCCCCTACCTCTCCCCTCGTAGCCTTGGGCTGGCCACGTCACACGGCGAACAGGGGCGGGGCGTGGCCAGCACAGTTGTCGCACATTTTAGATGAGTATTTGCACAGAAAATAATCGATAACACGATAAAATTCAATTGAGCGATTAAAAATGTGTTTTATTAAAAAATATATATATACTTATGTATGTTTAAATAAATAAATACGGAACTAAACAAAAAAAAAAAATGAAAAAAAAATGTATTAGATTAATTTAATATTCGCCTCGATTTAGGCCACAAATTTGAGATTTGTGCGCTTGCGCTGCCCGAATACGCCGCTGCGGCGACGCAGCGTCTGCTCCGCGGCGGCGTCCGCGGCTCCGCGCCGCGTCCCAGCAGATTCCAGAAGGGACGCGGCGTCGTTGTCGTCGTCGTCGTCGGCGGATCCTTGTTGATGTAGATGCAATTGACGATCGGCTCGTCGCCGAAGTATTCACGACGATAGCCGACGCCGGCGCCGACGCCGTTGATGTTCTGGTTGCGTATCTTGTTGCGGCGACGTCGACGGCGCTGCAGCTGCTGGCGGCGACGCTTCTGCTGCAGCCGGCGGCGACGCTGCGCCTCCGTCGTCTGCTGCGGCCGGCGGCGTCTATAGCCGCCCATCGTGTCGCTGTAGCTGTAGTCGCTGCTGCTGCCGCTGCTGCTGCTGCTGCTGCTGCTGGGACGGCGGCGCTTGTTAACAGAGCTGCTCGGTCTGCTCTTCTTCTTCTTCTTCTTCTGACTGGGCTTGGTCTTGCGCCGCTTGACGGGTGAGGAGGAGGAGGAGGAGCTGCTGCTGCTGCTGCTGCTGGCTGGCTTCTTCTTGGCGGGCTTTGGCTTGTCCGCAGCGCTGCTGACGCTCTGCTGCTGCTGCTGCTGCTTCCTCTTGATCTGCTGCTGCTCCAGTTCTGCCAGCGTCTGCTCTGCCGGTCGCCGCTTCTTCTTCTCCTTCTCCTTCTCCAGCTCCTGCTGCTGCTGCTGCTTTCTCTTCTGTCCGCTCTTTCTGCGCTTCACCTGCTGCTGCTGCTTCTTCTTCTTCTTCTTGGTCTCCACTGGACGCTGATTGGGCTCATTTATGACGGGATGGATATCGTCATCGTCGCCGCCCGTGCTCCAAATGGCCGAGGTGCTGACGGGACTGTCCTCGGTTATGAAGTGCTCGTACTCATCGTAGAGGCCCACGCCCTGGTAGCGATCGCCGTAGTAGAAGCTATCGTCGCCCCCATCCTCATCCTCATTCTCATCCTCATCCAGATCCAGATCCTCACCGTAGTAGACAAATTCCGTCTGCTTCAGCGGCGTCAGGGGCTTCAGCTCGAAGACCGCGTGCGTGTTGGGATTCACCTTGGGCGGCTGCTGCGATTCGACCACAACGATGCCCGCATCCCCGCCCACATTGGCGTGTGTGGCCGCATTGGCAACCACGCTGACGCCGCCGGGCACAGCCTGGGTAAAGCTGGCGCCCACAAAGGGGCTGGAGTTCTGCCCGGAGAACTGTTTCTGCTGCTGCTGGTGCTGCTGGATGGCGGCCACCGGCTGCTCCTGCACCTGCAGCTGCAGCTGCACCTGCTCCGGCTGCTGTTCATCATCATTAGCCAGCTGTTCCTGTTGCTCCGCCTCGTCCTCCTCCACCTCCTCATCATCATCCTCCTCATCCTCATCGTCCTCGTCCTCGTCATCCTCCTCCAGCTGCACCGCCGCCAGCGCCACATAGCGACGCTTGCTGCCCGGCTCCTGCTCCAGCTGCAGCACCGCCTCCCGATGCTCCACGGGCGCCGGCACCGCGCTCAGGCTAAGCTGCTGCGAGCTGACCGAGACACTGGGCCCGGCCAGGGCCAAGGAGCGACCGCTGGCCCGCTTCCGCCTGGTCACCACGCACTGCGACTTGCTGCCATTCCCGTTCAGCTGTCGGCCCTGGATGTGGAATCGCTTCAGTTCGTACTCGTCCCCGTGCTCGTCCACCTCGATTCTCGTCTCGCCGGCAGCCTCTCTGGTGGCCAGCGCCAGCCACAAGACGCAGCTGGCGATCAGCGCCAAGACGCAGCGTTTGCTCCACATCTCGTCGGGATTTCAAATGCGACTAAACTGGGCTCCCAGCGGCAGCTGCGACTTATATTAGCTCGCCGCGCTCCGATTGGACCGCAGCTAATTTTTGGCGATCTTCGATCTGAGCTCTGAATTATTCATCAGTCCGTTGCCCCCCTCCCCCCCTCTCCGCTCTAGAATCTGTTTAGCCTATTCATAATTTGCTTTCTTTCCCAGAACCCGTTTTCGCCAACGGGGTCAATGGTCAACTAATAACCCCGCGTCGAAGCTAGCCAAATCAGGCGGAAGAAGAAAGTTTCTAGTCAAAGGGCCCCCTGGCGAAACCCGAAACCCATCGCCGAGCGACCTCTGTCATATTGGCCAAAATAATAAAACCGGGTCACAATGATAGGGAGTGCTCGACTACAAAATACCCTGCGACCTGCTACTTATAACATTTCAGCTTCCTGCTGTGCTTCTTCCTCCCTTCGTCCCATACTTTTTGCGGGAAATCACTTCTTGATTAACTTCGGTATTCATAGTCCGATCTTTCAACAACTTTCAAGGCTTAAAGATGGTAAAAGGCGTATATATATATATATAGGGTATACATTACCTAAGCAGAAGACTATTGAGGTATATCCAAAAAGTGTGACCAGAAAATCTAATTTGAAAATCGATTTTTATTGATCTCTTCGAAAATTTAATTTTATAATCGAATTTTATCGATCTCTTAATTAATCGATTTTTATCGATATCTTAAGAAATCGATTATTATTGATCTCCTACAAAATTTAATTTTATAATCGAATTTTATCGATCTCTTGAGAAATCGATTTTTATTAAACTCTTAAGAAATCGATTTTTATCGATCGCCTAGAAACCGAATTGATCGATGATTTAAAACAAACCTGATTTGGGCCCTTTCTTAAAGTCTCTTTAAGCAGAGACGCGAGAGTTGTAGATGAAACCATTCGCCCGTTTCATAACCTTGCACGAAACTAATATACCGCTTTTAACCATTTCAAAGGTTGCAGGGTATTAAAATCGCCGCTGAGAAATCATTTTGCCCAGCATCGAAAGTTCATAAATTAATGATTAAATTTGTTGCGCCGCGCTAAACGACCGGACTAAGCGGGCAACTAACTAGCCCCGATTTGGGCGCATAAATATACTAAGTCGTAAATTGATTATGTGTTTTCGAGCCGAGCCTTTCGAAGCGGGAATCGAACCAAAACAGTTTTGCTAAAATACCTGAAATCGATAAGTATCGATTTTTAGCATCGAACTAATTCGCATAGTTCGGAGATGAAAATAGCTACAGACTTTTGTAATTTCTCGTAGCCTCTGCCATATGCAGAGCAAATAGATCATTTCGATAACTTTTCATTATGTTCCACAGTCGATAAATATCGATTCTGAGCCACTATTTATTTCGCACAACGAGTAATTTCTAGTATCCCTTACCATCAGCAGCACAAGCAGGTCAGCTCGATAACTTTCTGACTCTTTCCAACTTTCCCACAATCGATAAATATCGATTTTTGGCCGCGACATATTTCGGAGATGAAAAAAGCTACACACTTTCGTAATTTCTCGCAGCCCCTGCCATATGCAGAGCAAATAGATGATTTCGATAAACTTTCAATTTCAAACATTCGATAAATATCGATATTTAGCCGCGACTTTTTCGCTTATCTCAGAGATGATAAGAGCCAGAAACTTTCGTAATTTGCCATATCTCCTGCCATATGAAGAAAAAGTAAATTATTTCGATAAATTTCCGATATCCCACAATCGATAAATATCGATTCTTAACCTCTGTTTATTTCGCATAGAGACTTTCGTAACTTCTTGTATCTCCTACCATAGCAGAACAACTAGATTATATCGATACATTTTCCGATATCTCACAATCGATAAATATCGATTTTCAGCTTAAACTTTTTATAGCACCCGATTAAAAGAGCTAATGACATACGATATATGCATGTATGACACATGTGTGTGATCAGATGTAACTTTATTGTCTTTCTTTAACATTATATTCCAATTGATTGTCGCGCCCCAATTTGGGCGCTCAGGCGCCGAGAGATCCGGCCCTGGGGCAGAAAAAAAGGAGAAGAAAGAAAGCGAATTTGACCTATGACAGAAAATTAATTTCAATATCGAAGATTTCTACGAGCTGTCCGAAAAGCGACAAAACAATCAATTTATTGGCACAAAAACATATTTCTTTTTTTTTTAATTGTTTTTTTGTTTGTTTGTTTTTTTTTTTTGGTTAGGATTAACAAAGGCCCCCGAAAAATAGAAACATAAAATCGGGCCAAAAATGCGCCACAATCGCGTGTGGCTCATGCCAAGAGGCGGGTGCTCTGCCGCCCCTGCCACGCCCAGACGAGACATACAACATGTGTGCCCCCCCCCCTCCCCTTTTGCCCCTCCACCTCCCGCCCGCTTGACTATGGTCATTTGTTGTCCACTCTTTTTGCATGCTAATGACATATCATAAATTTCCACGCAGAAGCCTTTTGATAGAGACTAGCTGGAGGCGTCTCTTGGCCAGCGGGATGCAGGTGGGCGGGCGGGTCTACCTAGAGGGGAGAGTGGGGGCAGGGACAGGGCCTCAGTGTGTTTATCAAGAAAAGTGAACAAAAGATCAATTGACAGAGAGAAATGTTGCGGCAGCTGCGCAACACTTGAATAATAATAATGTAACAAAAATAAAGAGGGCCATTAAATTACAAACATCTTCAAGAGGCAACAGCAGCAACATGAAGAAGAAGAAGAAGAAGGCAACAAGAAGAAGAGACAGCAGCAGCAGCAGCAGCTTCTATTGGCCTCCACCTGATTTGTTATGGAGAAGGTGTCGCCGTGGTCGTCATTCAAGTTGCCCCCCGCCCCCCTCCAAGCGCGTGCAGACATGCAACAAATGAACGACAACAACAAGAAGAAGCAGCAAGAAGAAGAAGAAGCAGAAGCAGCAGCAGCAGCAGCAACCTGGTAGCAACTTCTCTCGTCAATTTCTGACGATCGTATCTCTCTTTAATGTGAATTTACAGTGCTGCCAATTTGCTGCCATTTTCCTGCATACCCTGCACCCGTTGCCAATGCTCGAGTGTTTCGGCTTGTGCCTGAATATGTGACAGTCAGATCCCATAAAGTATATAAGGTATATATTCCCGATCAGCAGCCAAGTCACAGACACAGACCTCTTTTTATCACCATCTTTTTATTGCCTAATTCCACTGTCAACATTTCTGACATTTTTTGCGAATGTGAAATATGTTAGCCTGTACTTTTTCCACATTTGCCAATAATCTTTTTATTGCCTAATTCCACTGTCAACATTTCTGACATTTTTTGCGAATGTGAAATATATTAGTCTGTCCGTTTTCCCATAAGAAACCACATTTTTCACATTTGCAATAAATGTTGGTATTCACGCCGAGTCATCCGCCTTTTTTTAATGATGATTTATCGAATTTTCGAACAGCTATTTCTTAAAAGAAGCGGTACCTTATTTTATCCAGACACTTGCTAATGGAATCGCACAATGTGAAGTTTTTAAATGTAACATATTTTGAGCAATGTGGAATCTTTGTTCTTCTTCAATCTGCGCCCTCTTTTCTTCATATAATTAATAATCGATGTTCAGATTTGTTTCCTTAAGCATAACTGGAAGATTTTAAAAGCTAGAGGCTTAAAAATTAGTATATAAACTAAATACAGTATAAGTATATATGTAGTACACACAGATGAGATATATTTCACAAAATCTAGAAGAAGATAGAGTGTGGAGCTTTGGCATACACACACTCTACAATATGCCAAATTTATGCACTGAAAATTGCATTAAGATCGGACAATAAGCACCGAAGTTACCGAAGAATGCATTTACCGTAAATAGTGTTGGGCAAAGGCAAGAAGAAGCACAGACGCAGCTAACGGCATTTGCATTTGCTACGATTCTTATCGATCAACAGCGATAAATGCGCAGTGTTGTGAAACTTCGAAATGTTGCCAACTTAAAATGTTAAAAGTAGCCAAAATAGCAATAAAACAAACTAAAACATAATTAAAGAACTTTCATTAATAATGTCATAAATAAAGACAAAGCTGGAGGCAGGCAACAATCGACTCTTTCTACTGTTGTTGTTGTTGTTGTTGCTGTTGTTGTTGTTGTTGTTGTTGTTGTTGCTGCTTTATCGCCGTTTGCTTATGCTAACCACTTTCGCGCAGCGGGCACCAACGGAATTTTTAATTAATTCATGCGTTCAACTTGCATGCATGTACGTGTGTGCGTGTGTGTGCGTGTGTGTGTGTGTGTGTGTACACACAAAACATATTTTGAATTAATTCACAAATCAATAACCGGCTGCTGCTGCTGTTCAGTGTTGAGAAGCAACAAAAAGTGCTAGTTCTAGTGTGAAAAGTGTGTTCAAAAATAAAGCTGGAAGAACAATTTTAACTATTTCGCTCTCTTTCGTGTAGTTTATTTATACAGAAACTACTAAAAATATATATTTTCTACAAAATTAACTCAAAAACAAAAGAGTTGTAAAATTTTGTAAAATAAAAAAGGCCAAAAACAGTTTTAAGAAAAAGCCAGAACTCCAAATAACTTATTCTTAAATTACTCAAAAAAAAAAAAAAACAATTTAAAAAAACTTTAAATAAAAATAAAAGCTTTTATAAAATTAAAATTGTAAAATTAAAAAAGCAGCGGCAACACGTTAAAAAAAGCCAAAACTCCATTTGAGTTATTAAAAAAATACTTAAAATTAAAAACTTGGCCTTGAGCACATAAAAAGAGCCAAAACTTCTGCTAGCTTCAAAGTAAAACATGTTGTTAACTGCTTTTTTAGTTAAAAAAAAAAGCCCAATTTGACGGGAAAGTAGCTAAAGCGACATCACTGCCGCTGCCGCTGCTGCTGTTTTTTGTGTGCGCCAAAGTTTCTTTCAATAATATGCATGATTTGTGCTGTTGCTGGAATGTGCTGTGCTATGCGGCACGCAACGGTAATTGGCTGCCAAGATGGCAACAACAACAACAACAACAACAACAACAACGGCGAAAAATGCAGCCAACGTGTTTCATTCTGTGCAGCAAGAAATCAAAGCTGCGGCATCCAATCAGAAGTCAACAACTGCACACACTCACACACACACACAAATGCACATGCACATGCAGTTGCATTGGGATGCTGCGGCTGCAGTTGTGCTAGCTCACTCGCACTCGCACTCGCACTCGCATGCAGCCGAACTGCGGCAGCCAACAAAATGGCGGCCATGCACAATGCACGTAAATTTCAAGTTCGCTGGGAAAAGGTTTTGTCCCAGAAATGTCCCGCTGTTGCCCGCCGCTGAATTTACAGTTATGTGCAATAATTTGCGCTTGCATACGTGCAATGTGCCCAACATTAATATGTTCGACGCGTTTATTTAATTTATTTGATTATTTTGCTGCCTTGCAGTCAAATCAGCAGCCGCAGCAGCAGAGCATTCCGCGCTGGCCTAAGGAAACGGTCCCCTTCCCCGCCCAGAAAATATTCCCAGATGGGACTTTTGTGACAACATACAAATATAATTGGGGTTATGGCCATTACCTACTCACACATTTAAATATAATTATTTTTACGAATTAATAGATTTACACATTTATCAATATCATTTAAGAATTACTTTTATTTTTTTCGCTAAACCCTCCTAAACTGCCTCAAGTGTTTGAATTGCGCGCCAAGCACGCTCACGTACAGCTGGCGCCATCTACATGTCAAGGTTGCCAGCAAGCGTCTAGTTGGCGGGTTGTCATTCGATTTGTTTGAATTTTAGGACATTTTTGCTTGTAATCGAACTAAATATCGTTGCGTGTGCCATATATCGTGAGCAAATATTATGACGATATGAACTTTCTATCGATATATTGAACCATCCCTAGTCCAAGGAAGTATTGGGGTGTTTGGAAATGTTCGATATTTGCGTAGAAATTTTTAAAGTCAAACGAAAAACAATGTATTAAAGTCTTAGTTAATTAATGCAAAACTAGTGGCAATTAATCAGTTCGATCGTGTGCCCCAAACGCAACAAATGCATTGGCATTAACTGGCGCCAGCCAAGTGTTCGCCCAAAAACCAAAGAGAACGACCGAAAGAAAAAGAGACTCCGAAGATGTGTCTATACTACGGCCTAAATGAATGAAATGTGAAATGTGTGTGTATATGTAGGCGAAGGCGACCAAGGCGATACCAGCTAACTGTGCATACGTATGTGTGCGTGTGTGTATATGTATGTGCGTGTGCGTGTGCGCTAGTATGTGTATGCGTATTCGCCTGACGCTGCATGTGTGTGTGTGTGCTGCACACTGAAAGAATCAATAAAGGATGTGCTGTGGATTTTTGCAATACCAGCAGCAGCAGCAGCAGCGAAAACCAACAAAAGACCAATTAAAACGACAACAATAAAGAACAACGGCGACAACAGCAACAACAACAACTAGCAAATTATCGAAATTTTTTAACCAATCCCCTATCCTGCGCCGACCCGCCCCCCCCACCCCCACACACACACACCCCCTGGCCCTGTGGCATGTAAAATTGTAACGGTAAATGTTGGTTGCAAAATTCAAACTGTAAAATGTGTAGCAATTGTGAACTGTAACTGTAACTGATAGACGAAGACGAACTGCAAAACAGTGTGTACACAAATTCAAGTGAAAATTTAATACAAAAGCTGTCACACACAAAAGTCAATCAGTCAATCAATCAATCGATCAATCGATCAATCAATCAATCAATCAGTAAACAAACGGGCGCAGGCGTCATTCAGCTCACACCATGAAGTGCTGCGTAATAATTAGCTGGCTAATGCTGCTGTCAGTTGCACGTAAGTGTTGTAAAACTAATTAAAATCCGAGGGTGGGTTGTCAATCAGGCACCACTTGATTGATTGACTGACTGACCGACTGTATTAACCCATTTATTATCGATTATTTGCAGAGCACATTGGCAGCGTTGAGGTGCACTTCGAGGCCCCGGACAGCGGCTTCTTCCTGAAGCACGCGCGTCAACCACCTGTAACGCCGGAGATCGCCAATGTGCAGACCTCGTCCTCGGTGCCGCCGACGCGGAGCCGCACCTCGTACGACTCGGTTCTCTCGCTGGACCGCTTCACCGTGGTGGAGACCACACAGCCCGTCTCCATACGCGCCAGCTACGGCCCGTTCTCGACAAAGCAAACGGTGCCCGCGCGCTACATTGTGCCGGACACCATGGACACCAACCAGGCGGGCGACTATGTGAACGTAAGAGATTCCCCCCTCCCATCAAATTCCGTGTGGGTTCGATTCAAAAAAAAAAAAAAAAAAACTGTCGCCCACAGAACTCGACGGCCACGCTGCTGGAGCTGCAGCAGCCGAATATGCATCTGGACATCTCGGCGCATCTGGTGCGCGGCAGTGTCTCGCAAGACTCGCCCGTGCTGCGCGTGCTCTTTCACGCCGGCGCCGATCCCGGCGGCCATTTGCAGCGACAAAAGGTCTGCGTGCTCCTGCACGTCGCCATGGCCAATGAACAACCCCTTAAAGGACGCTGCATGCCCGAGGGCGAGGATGGAGTCTGTGTGGCCGAGGTGGTCATCCCGCTCAGCTGGTGGCCAGCGCTGCCCGCGCCTCGCCACAGCCGCGAGAGCAGCGGCAGCAACGGCGGCGGCGGCGCTCCCGGACAGCCGCCCAAGGTGCCGCAACGCTATGCGCAGGTCTCGTACAGCGTCTTCGAGCCGCCGGTGCGCAATCCGGAGCAATGCGAACCGAAGGTGCAGATCCAACCGTTGACGACATTCGCCCAGGTGCCGCTGCTGGCCGCCAAGACGGCGTTCAAGGAGCTGCGCGCCGATGATTCGGTCACGTTCCTGCTGCCCCAGCATCCGCTATATCCCTTGTCCAAGCTGCATGTGCCCGTCTATCTGCATCAGTATGCGGATGAGGAGCAGCGCGTGGCCGCGTTTACGGTCCGCGCACGCGTCAAGGCCGGGCTGCGCATTATGGGCGCCAGTGCCTCCAGCGATCAGTGGAGCGTTAGCATTGAGAAGGAGAATCCCAAGCATACGACGGCTCGTGTAACCGCTTTCCGCAAGGAATCCTCCGACTCCTCCCCCTCCTCCGCCTCCGCCACCGCCGGCAGCACGGAGAGCAGAGGCAACTTTACCAGCAGCGGTGCCAGCAACGAGGTGTACGAGGTCTTTTCCTGGCTGCTGGAGGTGGCCGACGATCCCAACGACATTCTGGATGGGGGCAAGATCGTCTGGTCTGTCACCCATGTCTATGACACGCCCAAGGACAAGGACTCCTCGGAGCTGATTGCTACGGACGATACCAAGAAGCGTCTGATTGCCAAGCTGGAGATCAACAAGGACGACATTCAGGCGGTGCTGCCCATGGCCAAGATCTGGGAGGTGATGAACACGGCGGTTCTCACTGGCCGTCAGGTGGCCCAGGCCATGAAGGTCTTCATTGTCTCGCAGGCGGGCAAAGTGGCCGATGTCACCCTGCAGAGCTCCTGCCATGCCGAGGACGAGAGCGTCATCAAGGTAGGACAAACCGAGAGAGAGAGAAAGAAAGAAAGGAGTAAATGGATCCTCACTTCATCCTGCTTTCCATTGTCTGTGTGTAGGTTTCCTCGTCGTGCAGCTCCGTTTATGTGGATGGCTCCGAGCAGCGGGGCTCGTCCAATGCTTCGGTCATTGTCAAGTATGGCACCTATGTGGGCTTGGCCAAGTTCATTGTCTGGATGCCCGAATTCCCGCTCGAAGTTTACATATCCGACTTTCGTCTATCCCAAATTAAGGGCTGGAAAGTAACCGACGACAATCACTATCTGTAAGTGTAGCGACAATTATTTAACAAATAGAAGAAAAATAGCTTAAAGCAAGGAATAGCGAGTAAGGAGAAACGAGCACACAGTATCAAGTAACGAGTAAAAACATATAAGAAGAAATAAGAAATTATAGTTAACACGCAACTAGTCTAAGAAGGGGTAGGGATAAGTGTAGGGGTAGGGGTGAAATAAGATTTAGCGAGTGGAAAAACACGAGTTACAAGTATGAAAAAAAATATAGCAATTGCGAGTAAGAAACGAGTATGGAATACGTAGGAAGTTACAAGTATATTCAAAAGTAACTTGTAGGTTATAGATGATAGGGAGTAAAAGTAACGAGTCTGAAATCGCAAGTTGCGAGCCAAAGGAAAAATTAGTTAAGTTAATAGAAGAAATAAGCATATAAGCTTGTAAGATGTAACGAGTAGTGAACAGGTAATATAAAGTAGAAGTTAACTATATTAAAAAAGTATAAAAAGTAACAAGTATCGAACTAAAAGTAGAGAGAATAAGGATACAAACAGAAAGTATTGAGTAGCAAGTAAAAAGTAACGAGTAGAAAATATGCAACTAATAAAAAAGTAACGAGTAAGAAATCGCAAGTAGCGAGCCAGAGGAAAATAATGAAAGGAGACCAAAAGTGAAAAGTAAAGTATATAGGAAGAAAACAGCATATATTAATAAAAGCTTGTATGAACTAACGAGGAATGTAAAGGTAAAAAAAGGTATCAGTGAAAGGTATTTAGAAGGTATAAAAAGTAACGAGTAGCGAAATACAAGTACCGAGAACAAAAAAAAAAATAGAAAGTAATGAGTAGCAATTAAAAAGTAAAGAGTATAGAATATGAAACGATTAAAAAAGTAACGAGAAGGGAATCGCGAGTAGCGAGCCATAGGAAAGTGATGAAAATAGAGCAGCGATTGGTGGGCAAAGGTAAAGAATAAAGGGTAATAAATAAGAAAAAACAATTAGCGAGTAGCCAACAAAAAGAAGATATATTAACGAGTAGCGAAATAGAAGTAGCGAGTGTAAGGATACAAATAGAAAGCAATGAGTTGCAAGTATAAAGTAAAGAGTAGAGAACACGCACCGGATAAAATATAACGAGTAGGAAATCGCAAGTAGCGAGCCAGAGAAAAATAATGAATAGCGAGCAGCGAATAGCGGACAAAAGGTAAAAAATAAAGTGTAATAATTAAGAAAAACAAGTAGCGAGTAGGCAATAAAAATTGTATTAAGAAGGTAAAGTAACGAGTAGCGAGATAGAAGAACGGTTCAACAAAGTGAAGATATATTAACGAGTGGCGAAATAGAAGTAGCGAGTGTAAGGATACATATAGAAAGTAATGAGTTGCAAGTATAAAGTAAAGAGTAGAGAACACGCACCGGATAAAATGTAACGAGTAGGAAATCGCAAGTAGCGAGCCAGAGGAAAATAATGAATAGAGAGCAACCAATTGCGGGCGAAAGGTAATTAATAAAGGGTACTAAATAAGAAAAACAAGTAGCGAGTAGGCAATAAAAATAGTATCATGATAGGTAGAGTAACGAGTTGCGAGATAGGAGAACCGTTCAATTAAATATGATTTTCTAACGCGGCCCTGCGATACCCTCCGCTTGCACAGACACAACAAACAATCCAGACGCCGCAAGAAGCGCTCGTATATGTGGAACCCGAAGGGCAGCAGCTACTACAACAATGTCGGCGCCGAGAAGACCATCTGTCGCGCTCGCTATCAGCAGAGTCCCGTCGAGGTGTACGCCAAATTCCTGGCCATCGATCAGGTGAGAGCAGTCCGGCGGCTCAGTCGTCCCACAATCGACTCGTTTAATGACCATTTGCCTCCATTTGCCAGAACTCCGGACGCATTAGCTACTTCATCTCACGGCGCACGGGACTGCGCGTCACGGACTTGGTGCAGCCGCTGCTGCGCGTGGCAGATCCAAAGATCGCCTCGCTCAAGGGCCGCATACTGCAGGGCAAGTCCATGGGACGCACCGATGTCCAGGTGCTCTCGCCGATCACGGGCCGTGTCATTGGCACCAAGGAGATACGCGTCGGCAGCGACAAGGTGAATCTCTCCAAGCTGATTGTGCGCGTCATATCCGGCCTGCAGCTGACCATAACGCCGGAGAATGCCATCGAGAACGGCTACCTGGCCGAGACATCCGTCACGCACAAGCTGACGGCACAGTATCAGGAGGGTCTGCTCGACATCGACCTGGAGTTCAACGATGGCTCCAAGACGCCGCTGCGGTAAGCAAGTTACATTTATATAAAGCTGATTGTCACGATTGATTGGAGATAGAAAGCTAAATGTTCACCTTATGTGTTGTAGGTTGATGGTTAAGACTAGGTTTTGGCTAATTCCATCCGCAGGTGTGGACAAAATTAACCAAAAGGGTTGAACGAAACTTTTGAATGAACAATAGGTTGTAAACTCAGCTGCAAAGATCCTTCTGCAAATTCATTCGTGAGTTGTTTCACACTTTTAGGAAAATCCATTCCACCTTGATGAAAACGTGGAATTTTAAAGCTTGAAATTAGATGCAAGACTCTGCGAAAAGTCCTAATGAGTGTTTGTCGCGGTGATTTTGGCAATTCCACCCGTAAGTGTGGACAGAATTAACGGAAAATAGGCTGGGAATTTGGGCTGTGAACTCAGCTCCAAAGATGCTTTCCTTCCTTTCCACACTTTTCGGAATATCCATTCCATTTGGTGGAAATGGGTTTTTGTGCGGAATTTGAAAGCTTGAACTTAGATGCAAGACTCTGCGAAAAGAAAGAATTAACGGAAACTAGGCTGTGGAGGATTAGGCTGCGAACTGAGCTCCAAAGATACTTAAGCAAATTCATTTAAGTCTTGCTTAACACTTTTCGGATAATCCACTTCCCTTGGTGGAAATGGAGCTCAACAGTTTTTTGAGCGGGATTTCAACTTTAGCTTAAATGCAAGACTCTACGAAAAGTCTTGAGTACGTGGAATTCCGCACAATTCCACCCGCAAGTGTGAAAAGATCGCGGAAAGCGGTTGTGTGAAACCTTTTTGTTTTCCGTTCAAGTGACTTGAAACCCAGTTTCATTTCAGACTTCTTTCACAGCTTTCGCAGGATCCACGCCTGCTGAATGAAAAGTGCGGGTCAAAGGTTGTAAATGGGTTACTTTAGGTTAAGACGAAACGAAACTTAAATGAGCGAGAAAATGTTGATTTTAGCTCTTGGAACTTAATTCCTTTTTCAAATGTAATAAGTGGAGTTAAGGGTAGATTCAGATTTTCCACGGAGAATCTGTGGAAAGTTGAGGAAAAAGGAATTTCGGAAAATAAACTGCTAGTATAGAAATAATTGTGTAACAATTTGTTTAATTGTTGCATTTACAGCGACATTGCGGTGGAGGACTATTTCCTGCTGGTGGAGAGCCTGGACACGGAGGTGGTCGCCTTTGCGCCGATGCTGGCCTCGCATCATCCGCGCGTCATCGCCGTCGGCGAGGGCAATGGCAATTTGCTGCGCGTCACTTTGCTGCTGTCGGAGGAATGTCGCATGCGACGCGGGCCTGGCGCCGGCTCCTCCTCCTCCTCGTCGTCGTCGTCGTCGTCGGGCAGCTCGTCGAAGCCGAACAAGCCGAATGCAGCGCCGCTGGCCAGCGCCCTGGCCTCCATTGAGGTGGACTTCAACAATGTGGACATTGTCAGCAAACAGGAGTCGATACAGAACGACGGCACGGTCGGACGCGAGCGCAAAAACTATCGCAACACCGGCGACCTGGCGGACATCATAGGTAAGCTTAGCCAGCTCTGGTTGACCCAGAGTGTCGAGACTAATGAGATTCGCTTCGAACAGTTGGCATACCGCTGCGCGACTCCAGCCAACAGTACGAGCCGACGGTGCAGGCGCGCCAGCATCGGGCCAGCATTCAGGCGGTGCACAAGCAGCACTACGGCAGCCGGGCGGGCGGCATTGGCAGCGGCAACATGTCCTCCATGGAGCTGGGCATGTACGTTCTGCTGACGGCCTTCTGCTTTGCCATCATTGTGTTTGTCATCTCGTGCGTCGTCTACGCCTCCAAGTTCCGCCCGGCCATGATTGAGTCTGGCCTCGATCCGCTCTCCGGCGCTGGCAAGGGCAACGGCAACGGTGGCGCTGGCGGCGGCGGCGGCGGCTTTCGCGATGTGCGCCTCAAGGAGTCCACCACCAATGCCCACGACTGGGTCTGGCTGGGACGCTCCACCATTGACAGGCAGTCTATCGCCGTCAACGACACCAACAATGCCCAGCAGCCGCAGCCGCAGCAGCAGCACGTCAATGCGCGCGGTAAGCTCTCGATAGATGCAGCCAATCCTCAGCAGAATTGTAACAATGCTTTGCCGCTGGCAGATTCCCGCATGCGCATCACCAGCAACCCGATCATCAACTACGACAACGGACGGCGAGTCAGCTCCTTTGACCAGCAGCAGCAGCAGCAGCCCCCCAAGCTCCAAACGCACATTGTGCCCGCCTCCAATCTGAACAAGGTCCACACCGAACAGTAAGTACGCCCAACTGCAGCTGGTAGCTGGCAAAAAGGCTGATGCAACAATCTTACGATCTTACAGCTATCTGCCTGGCAATGAGCGCAAGGATGCCGTCGCTCCGGAGTACAAGCCGCCGGTGCCGCCGCACCGCAACGTGGGCACACGCGCCCTGTTGCCGCCCCAGCTGCCACAGTCGTCGGCGCCCGTCAAGGTAGGCAGCGGCAACTCAGCGTCTCAACTCTGATTAATGCTAGTTCTTTTTTTGGTTTAAACTAGGACAAGGAGATGATTAACAAGCGTCACAGCCAGCAATACAAGCGCGAGCCGCTGCACAGCGACAACAACAATGCGACGCAGCAGCCACAGCCGGAACGTCAGCATCAGCGCAGTCACAGCCATAGCCACAATTTTATACAGGAGCCAGCGCTGCGCTTGGCACACATGAAACTCAAGCAACATCAGCAGCAACTGCAGCAGCAGCAACAACAGCAACAACAGCAGCAGCAGCAGCAGCAGCAACTACAGCACGAGGAGCTGCACAATGCCGAGAAGCTGGTGGAGTACACAAATCCGCATCAGAAGAATGCATTTCAATTCGATTCGCTGACACCAAAGAGAGTAACCAAAGCAGCAGCAGCCGCAGCAGCAGCAGCAGCAGCAGCAGCATCGCCAGCCATAACACAAATCAAGGGTTAGACGCACATTTAATGAGTGTACATAAATATATACTCATTGTTGCCTTTGCTCTCCTCCGATTTTAGAGAATCATAACCACAGCATTTTGAGCACCGTTGCGGATGCGGCCAATTCGAATGCCACTGATGAGCTTGCCCGTCTGCCGACACCGCCGGGACATGGCCACGCCCACACAGCGGCGATTAGCAGCGAGCCAACAACAAAATCATCGCGCATCAAGCGAGCCACAGTTGTCGGCAATCCCATGTTCTCGGCCACCGTTGACGATACGCTGCCACCTGGCGAGCGTCTGGGCCTGGATGATCTCGACATGGACTACGAACAGATCATGCACTATTTCGATAATCTAAAGGTTTAATATAGAATGTGCATAAAGCATGTGACACGATCTATATGCTCATCTTCTCTCTCTCTCTCTCTCTCGCTCGCTTGCAGGAGTCAAATGCCTGAGTACAAGAGATCATTGCTAAAATTCGCGAGATATTGTCAACATTTCATCAACGATATCACAATGTCGTTACGCCCCTAACAACGCCCACGCGCAAGCACATCCAAATGCTAGACGAGCTCGTCGCCGTTGGAGTCGAGGCTGGAGCTGAAGTTGGAGTTGGAGTTGGAGTTGGAGACGGAGACAACGAGGCGGCGGTGCCTGAGCATTGTCTTAAGCAGCAGCAGCAGCAAAAGTTTCAAATTCCAAGCAAATGCAACTAAAGGGTAACTAGTACACACACGCACACTCGCACACACACACACACACACACAACAAGAAACGCAATTCTAGCAATCCAAAACCTAAAAGAATACTCAACACAAAAATCGTACCCAGAGTTAAACGCGACGCTGAAAACAAGAAATATTTATTGCCTAGACCTTAAGTGCATACCATATAAAAAGCATAAAACTATATATATATATATACTTAGGCGATATCGTACATATATATATATATATATATATATATATACAATTTGTTCAAGTGTCGCAAGCCCCCCTCCCCTCCCCTCCCGCACACCCGCAGCCCAATCAATGCCAGCACAAGTGGGCAAATGTTTGTTAATTGCGTACATTTAGGCTTAAGAATTTATATATACATATACAGATACATATATACATGCACATATATATATATATATATATATGTGTGTGTGTGAGAGCATCAAAGCATAGCTTGTCGCGAATTGCTTCCCAATTCTTCGGCTTGGGCGCTTGCAATCATTCACCCCAACTATTCAAAGGGGAAAACACGTAATTAAGTATATGAACAATTTAAACTAGTAGCAACAATTGTGCCCCCCCCTTCCTCTCTCTGAATGCACCCCGCAACCCAAATATATTTAGTAAAAAAAAAACAAAACAAACGAAAAGAAACGAAAAAGCACACATATTTTATACGAGATCTCGGCCTCATATGCATATCTCTCTCTCTCGCTCTCGCTCTCACTCTCTTATTAGAACTATAAAAAAACAAACATTCATGCTGAATTTATGCATTTGTTGTTTGTAACTCGTTTTTGCCTCCCCCCGCGAAACCCTTCGTCCTGCTGCTCCGCTCGGAAAACCACTTGTGCAAAAGCTAGGCCTAGGGAGTTGGGCACGTTACGACACAAACTTGATAAAGAAAATTTCCAAATTATGCCACGATATATATGTATATATATATATACTATAAATGTATTTAAAGAAAGAAAGAAAACATCGCTTTATAACTGTATAAGTTGGCTAACGAATGCCTAAATATCGCAATCATAATATTATTATTATCATTATAATTACAAATACAATTACAATTACAAATACAATTACAAATACAATTACAAATACAAATACAATTACAATTACAATTGAGAAACCCTAAGAACTACATACATTATAATAATAATTATAATAATCGACAACCGAACACGAAAAGTATATAGACGCTTATGAGCTTTATTTGAACACGATTGCATTAATGGACAGCAAATAAAGTAAAGGGAAATGTGTAACCAAATATATTCTATGATATTACCAAGCGATTAAGCTTTATATAATATTAAAACATATTTATAGAGATATATGTATATGCGCATATACATACATATATATATATGTATTTATTATTGTCATTATCATTATGCTGATTCACGTTTACTCTGATTATCATTATTATATATATATTTATATATTTATGAAGCGACAATTCGAACGAAAACAAAATGAGACAAATTCAACAACAAAAAACAAACAAACATAAATCAATTACAAAATGAGAAACAAATAAGTTTGAAAACGAAAAAGTAAAGCAACAAATATGCCACAAATTCGCTGTACCCTATATATAGTGCAACATATAATACATCCACACATATATACATATATACATATATATATATGTATATGTGTATATGTGTGTATATATATATATATTTAAAATACATATGTGTAACTCACGCGCTCTCTACACAAATCGCATCATTATAAGTGTGTAACTGTCTAACAGGAGCTAACTAGGCTCTCTTTTTTATCGTTTGATTCTTCACGCATCTATATATATACACACACACATATATATATATGTAATGGTATATTATAGCAGCCCGAGCTAATTCATTCCATTAGCAAACGTTTTTTTTTATTCTCTGCATATAACATCGTATATTTGAATAGACATACATATGTATATGTTTATATTTGTTTTGTCGTTGTCATTTTGTATTTTAATTATAGTTTCGCATTCGTAAGGCATTTAAGTATTACACTTTGTTAGATCATTAAATCATTGTTTCATAATCATATGTTGTAAATTGTTCCGTCCAACAAAAAACAAAAACAAACGAAAAGAAAAACAACAAAAAAAGCAAAAAAAAGAAACAAAAACAAAAGCAAGAAAAACCAAACAACAAAAAAACGAAAAACAAAGCAATGCTAAAAGAAAACACAAAATAATTAAAGCCATATAAATTTAAAACACAATTATAATTTATAATAATAATTATGCACATAATTCTAATTTATATATATTATTGTAGAACTCTGTAGTTCAATCACAATCAATCAATTGCCATTATGCTTGCTTTCGTAGAGGATCTGTAGGTCTGCACATATTGTAAATAAGACATTACAATATATATAAACATTTTAGCTATGTTGCTGTCTCTTGCACTCCTTTCCCTCCCTCTCTCTCTCTCTCTCTCTCTGTATTTTAATTGGGTTTGTTGCGTTAGAACTACAGAGTCTTATAATATTTAGATTCTTTAAAAACAAAACACACAAACGAAAAACATCTAAACAATCTTTTCTTCGACTTGTTCTAACAATGTTTTTAGCCTAAAATCTAGTTTTGATCTATTATATACATATATATCTTGTATCTCAAATTCTACGCACACTTTTGGGCATATCTTAAAACACACACCCACAAACACACCCACACACACACGCAGACAGATCGCATTGCCTTCAAATTGTAAAGCCTTGATAGCTTGCAGAGTCCCAGTGCTAGTGCTAGTGCCATATTCAATCAATCATTAGTTGTAGGTCAATCATCAATCATTTTGGGGCATGCCTAGAGCTTAACACGAGCAAAACGCTTGTTCTCTCTCCCTCCAAAAAATAAAAGTACTATAGAATGCGTAGATTTATAACAAACAAACAAAAATCATTTCAAACTCCGAATGCAACGGCAGCTTGACTGACTGACTGATTGAATTTGATGGACGGTAGCCAAATCTCGTATTGTTATGAGCAATGATTGATCAATCGACATTGATTGTACAACTACTTAGCAAATTTGAACACACACACACACACACACACACATACACATACACTCACAGTCACACTCACCTACACCCAGCACACAAATAGAGAGATGTACAACCCACGTACATCTTGATGTAAGATGTGAATGTGTACGTGTATCGATTCCAATGCAAAGACTTTACTTTTTTTATTATGTTTAGATATATATTTTATAACGAATTATTTAATTATAATTTACATACCTTGTTTAGCACATACATTATGATTGATTGTATGATTGACACATTCATTGTACAACATGTTAAGACAAGTTTTTCGAATTTCTAGTCAGTTCGAAGCGTACAAATCGTTTTGTTACATCACGACACAAACATACACACACACACACACGCACACACACACACACACACATCATATACGTATAGAAACCAATCCAATTATTTTTGCCATGCTTTTTACCAGGCCCAAAAAAAAAAAACAAAAACAAAAACAAAGAAAGAACAAATAAAAACCATACACAATCCTAAGGCTAAGCTATATATGAATGTATTTGTATGTATTATCCAAAAATGAATATTACAAAAGTAAAAAGTAAAAAGAAACGAAAAATCGAAAACCAAACAAAAAAAATTAAACATTGCACACAAATTAAAAAAAAAAAATTAAAGCAAAAATTGCATTTTCTGTTTCGAGTCGTTTTTTTTTTTTTTTGTATTTAAGCTAAAACTAAAAATCATAATTATAATATAGTTAAAAGAAAATATAAAGAGGCATATGTGAAGCAAGATAATATAAAAGGGCAGCAAACAGATATCTCGTAATACATCTAATTATATAGTATATATATATATATATATATATATATGTATACCAACTATATAAACTGCAAGAGAATGCGAATTGTTTAAGCTGCTTTCTGCAATTGATATATGTGTATGTATGTAACTATGTAACACACACAACCACACACACACACATATATATATGTATAGTGTGTGCACATGTATAGGTTACACACACACGCACACGATGACGTAAATATATAAAGATAATGAAATACGCTTTGGCACTTAAATCTAAGATAAAACACAGTCCTAGCTCCCACGCTCTCGATCTCACTCTCTCTCTCTGTCTCTGTCTATTCCATTTGTCCATTTATCGATAACGATATTTATCGCAATTCGTTAAGTATGTAAGTTCTATGAATCTCCCACCTCTCCCTATTGACCTCCTCCCCCCGCCACCCCCTCTTTCAACGATTTAACTGCACCCCGCTGCTGATTTGCACCTTGCCTAAAAACTGAAACACCAAAAAAAAAAAGCGATAAAATATAGTTGAAAAAGCAGATAAAGAAGTAAGAGTAAAAGTAAAAGTAAAAGAGAGCCACCGCCGCATAATTGTTAACATTGTATCAGTTATTTCGTAGTTGTTGTGTATGTATTGTATGTATGTAAGTATGTAA
The DNA here is from genome assembly GCF_035044405.1 of Drosophila montana. NCBI lineage: Eukaryota > Metazoa > Arthropoda > Insecta > Diptera > Drosophilidae > Drosophila > Drosophila montana. The sequence goes on from NW_026997533.1 coordinate 439,313, forward strand.
ATGTGTGCTTACTCCAAAACGAACGCGATCGATAAGTCGATAGATCGATAAGTCGATGAATCGATCGGGCGATTGCTCGATTCTTGTTGTTGCTTTGGAGCGCATTCGTTTTCTTATTTCAAAAGCTAGCGTGATATATGATTTTACCTTTTCTTCTTTTACAACACTGTGCAAGCAAAAAGTCCCTCCCCACACCTACCCACACACATACACACACACACACACACATACACACACGCAGGAAATGGTATCCACAGGCTTACAAGAAATATAACTAAATACAAAGCATATATATAAAAATGATAATATACATAAATATATCATATAAAGCGCTTTTACAACACTTATGTATGTTTGTACGTACAACCGCCCCTCTCCCCCCTCTTTACAACAGAATAAGCTAAAGAATTCGCTTGCCTCTTCTCCCATCGGTTCTCAAGTCTTGCCGATCCTTCCGATTTGCAGCTTCAAAATAATAATTCTTTGCTTCTTTATGTCTACTTTTGATTCTGTTATCCAATCAATCCGTTGATATGAAAACCAAAAAATATAGTAAAAATATGAGAAAACGCAAAAAAAAAAAAAACAAAAAACATATGAGTAAAGAAAAGAAAATGATATGAAAAATGAAGTTATAGTTGCCATGTAAACACTTTAGTAGTTTATTATTATAATATTATTAAGTGGAACACATTTTGTTTAAACGAGACATCAATTCGAAACAATTAACACGAAAACGCAGAAGAACAACAACAAGAAGGAAAAAAAAAGGTAAAATGAAAAACAAATATTATAAATATTCAAAAACTGAAATATTAATTTAAATAAAATAATTTATTAATAAACCACATATTATGAAATGACATAAATTCAATGAAACTTGTATTCTTATACTTGCTGACTGATTGACACGCTGATTGATCGATTGACTGCCATTCTCACAGATTTAACTGAATTCCAAGACGAATGTTTCTGGAAATTTTCAATTGCAATTGGTTTGTTTTTTGTGATCTCATAAGATCTAACTTTACAAAGATATTGGAAAACTGATTGGAAATTTGATAAAAAAATACTTTGCTGTTTGTCTTGACTGTTTGTCTTGACTGAATGATTGAATGACTGACTGACTGATTCGTTTGTAAAGTCAACCTTTTTTGATGATTTTTTTGAATATCTCGGCCAAATAATGTCCGATTTGGGAATTTTATACCATTTTGGACTCGTAAGGATCAGTATTATCGATTGGCATCAAAAAAATAAAAATCTAAATTTTGTCCAAAATCAACAAAATGGCAAGGGGTTACATCACGTTTTTTCTCAAATTCGGGGTAGGTTCCAAAATCAAACCTTTTTTGATGATTTTTATTGAATATCTCGGGTAAATACTATCCGATTTTGAAATGTTATACCTTTTTGAATTATACATTTTCAAAATCGATGGGTTAAAAAAAGTGGTTGACCAAAAACCGATTCGTTTGTAAAGTCAACCTTTTTTGATGATTTTTTTGAATATCTCGGCCAAATAATGTCCGATTTGGGAATTTTATACCATTTTGGACTCGTAAGGATCAGTATTATCGATTGGCATCAAAAAATCAACAAAATGGCAAGGGGTTACATCACGTTTTTTCTCAAATTCGGGGTAGGTTCCAAAATCAAAACTTTTTTGATGATTTTTATTGAATATCTCGGGTAAATACTATCCGATTTTAAAATGTTATACCTGTTTGAATTCGTAGGGATCCCTACTATCAATCTGCATTCAAACATTTTCAAAATCGATGTGTTAAAAAAAGTGGTTGACCCAAAACCGATTCGTTTGTAAAGTCAACCTTTTTTGATGATTTTTTTGAATATCTCGGCCAAATAATGTCCGATTTGGGAATTTTATACCATTTTGGACTCGTAAGGATCAGTATTATCGATTGGCATCAAAAAAATAAAAATCTAAATTTTGTCCAAAATCAACAAAATGGCAAGGGGTTACATCACGTTTTTTCTCAAATTCGGGGTAGGTTCCAAAATCAAAACTTTTTTGATGATTTTTATTGAATATCTCGGGTAAATACTGTCCGATTTTGAAATGTTATACCTTTTTGAATTCGTAGGGATCCCTACTATCAATCTGCATTCAAACATTTTCAAAATCGGTGGGTTACAAAAAGTGGTTGACCCAAAACCGATTCGTTTGTAAAGTCAACCTTTTTTGATGATTTTTTTGAATATCTCGGCCAAATAATGTCCGATTTGGGAATTTTATACCATTTTGGACTCGTAAGGATCAGTATTATCGATTGGCATCAAAAAAATAAAAATCTAAATTTTGTCCAAAATCAACAAAATGGCAAGGGGTTACATCACGTTTTTTCTCAAATTCGGGGTAGGTTCCAAAATCAAAACTTTTTTGATGATTTTTATTGAATATCTCGGGTAAATACTGTCCGATTTTGAAATGTTATACCTTTTTGAAATCGTAGGGATCCCTACTATCAATCTGCATTCAAACATTTTCAAAATCGATGTGTTAAAAAAAGTGGTTGACCCAAAACCGATTCGTTTGTAAAGTCAACCTTTTTTGATGATTTTTTTGAATATCTCGGCCAAATAATGTCCGATTTGGGAATTTTATACCATTTTGGACTCGTAAGGATCAGTATTATCGATTGGCATCAAAAAATCAACAAAATGGCAAGGGGTTACATCACGTTTTTTCTCAAATTCGGGGTAGGTTCCAAAATCAAAACTTTTTTGATGATTTTTATTGAATATCTCGGGTAAATACTGTCCGATTTTGAAATGTTATACCTTTTTGAATTCGTAGGGATCCCTACTATCAATCTGCATTCAAACATTTTCAAAATCGGTGGGTTACAAAAAGTGGTTGACCCAAAACCGATTCGTTTGTAAAGTCAACCTTTTTTGATGCTTTTTTTGAATATCTCGGCCAAAAAATGTCCGATTTGGGAATTTTATACCATTTTGGACTCGTAAGGATCAGTATTATCGATTGGCATCAAAAAAATAAAAATCTAAATTTTGTCCAAAATCAACAAAATGGCAAGGGGTTACATCACGTTTTTTCTCAAATTCGGGGTAGGTTCCGAAAATCAAAACTTTTTTGATGATTTTTATTGAATATCTCGGGTAAATACTATCCGATTTTAAAATGTTATACCTGTTTGAATTCGTAGGGATCCCTACTATCAATCTGCATTCAAACATTTTCAAAATCGATGTGTTAAAAAAAGTGGTTGACCCAAAACCGATTCGTTTGTAAAGTCAACCTTTTTTGATGCTTTTTTGGAATTTCTCGGCCAAAAAATGTCCGATTTGGGAATTTTATACCATTTTGGACTCGTAAGGATCAGTATTATCGATTGGCATCAAAAAAATAAAAATCTAAATTTTGTCCAAAATCAACAAAATGGCAAGGGGTTACATCACGTTTTTTCTCAAATTCGGGGTAGGTTCCAAAATCAAAACTTTTTTGATGATTTTTATTGAATATCTCGGGTAAATACTATCCGATTTTGAAATGTTATACCTTTTTGAATTCGTAGGGATCCCTACTATCAATCTGCATTCAAACATTTTCAAAATCGGTGGGTTACAAAAAGTGGTTGACCCAAAACCGATTCGTTTGTAAAGTCCTTTTTTTGATGATTTTTTTGAATATCGCGGCCAAATAATGTCCGATTTGGGAATTTTATACCATTTTGGACTCGTAAGGATCAGTATTATCGATTGGCATCAAAAAAATAAAAATCTAAATTTTGTCCAAAATCAACAAAATGGCAAGGGGTTACATCACGTTTTTTCTCAAATTCGGGGTAGGTTCCAAAATCAAAACTTTTTTGATGATTTTTATTGAATATCTCGGGTAAATACTGTCTGATTTTGAAATGTTATACCTTTTTGAATTCGTAGGGATCCCTACTATCAATCTGCATTCACACATTTTCAAAATCGATGTGTTAAAAAAAGTGGTTGACCAAAAACCGATTCGTTTGTAAAGTCAACCTTTTTTGATGATTTTTTTGAATATCTCGGCCAAATAATGTCCGATTTGGGAATTTTATACCATTTTGGACTCGTAAGGATCAGTATTATCGATTGGCATCAAAAAAATAAAAATCTAAATTTTGTCCAAAATCAACAAAATGGCAAGGGGTTACATCACGTTTTTTCTCAAATTCGGGGTAGGTTCCAAAATCAAAACTTTTTTGATGATTTTTATTGAATATCTCGGGTAAATACTATCCGATTTTAAAATGTTATACCTGTTTGAATTCGTAGGGATCCCTACTATCAATCTGCATTCAAACATTTTCAAAATCGATGTGTTAAAAAAAGTGGTTGACCCAAAACCGATTCGTTTGTAAAGTCAACCTTTTTTGATGCTTTTTTTGAATATCTCGGCCAAATAATGTCCGATTTGGGAATTTTATACCATTTTGGACTCGTAAGGATCAGTATTATCGATTGGCATCAAAAAAATAAAAATCTAAATTTTGTCCAAAATCAACAAAATGGCAAGGGGTTACATCACGTTTTTTCTCAAATTCGGGTAGGTTCCAAAATCAAAACTTTTTTGATGATTTTTATTGAATATCTCGGGTAAATACTGTCCGATTTTGAAATGTTATACCTTTTTGAAATCGTAGGGATCCCTACTATCAATCTGCATTCAAACATTTTCAAAATCGATGTGTTAAAAAAAGTGGTTGACCCAAAACCGATTCGTTTGTAAAGTCAACCTTTTTTGATGATTTTTTTGAATATCTCGGCCAAATAATGTCCGATTTGGGAATTTTATACCATTTTGGACTCGTAAGGATCAGTATTATCGATTGGCATCAAAAAAATAAAAATCTAAATTTTGTCCAAAATCAACAAAATGGCAAGGGGTTACATCACGTTTTTTCTCAAATTCGGGGTAGGTTCCAAAATCAAAACTTTTTTGATGATTTTTATTGAATATCTCGGGTAAATACTGTCCGATTTTGAAATGTTATACCTTTTTGAAATCGTAGGGATCCCTACTATCAATCTGCATTCAAACATTTTCAAAATCGATGTGTTAAAAAAAGTGGTTGACCCAAAACCGATTCGTTTGTAAAGTCAACCTTTTTTGATGATTTTTTTGAATATCTCGGCCAAATAATGTCCGATTTGGGAATTTTATACCATTTTGGACTCGTAAGGATCAGTATTATCGATTGGCATCAAAAAAATAAAAATCTAAATTTTGTCCAAAATCAACAAAATGGCAAGGGGTTACATCACGTTTTTTCTCAAATTCGGGGTAGGTTCCAAAATCAAAACTTTTTTGATGATTTTTATTGAATATCTCGGGTAAATACTGTCCGATTTTGAAATGTTATACCTTTTTGAATTCGTAGGGATCCCTACTATCAATCTGCATTCAAACATTTTCAAAATCGGTGGGTTACAAAAAGTGGTTGACCCAAAACCGATTCGTTTGTAAAGTCAACCTTTTTTGATGATTTTTTGGAATATCTCGGCCAAATAATGTCCGATTTGGGAATTTTATACCATTTTGGACTCGTAAGGATCAGTATTATCGATTGGCATCAAAAAAATAAAAATCTACATTTTGTCCAAAATCAACAAAATGGCAAGGGGTTACATCACGTTTTTTCTCAAATTCGGGGTAGGTTCCAAAATCAAAACTTTTTTGATGATTTTTATTGAATATCTCGGGTAAATACTATCCGATTTTAAAATGTTATACCTTTTTGATTCGTTTGTAAAGTCAACCTTTTTTGATGATTTTTTGGAATATCTCGGCCAAATAATGTCCGATTTGGGAATTTTATACCATTTTGGACTCGTAAGTATCAGTATTATCGATTGGCATCAAAAAAATAAAAATCTAAATTTTGTCCAAAATCAACAAAATGGCAAGGGGTTACATCACGTTTTTTCTCAAATTCGGGTAGGTTCCAAAAGTAGGTTCCTACTATCAATCTGCATTCAAACATTTTCAAAATCGGTGGGTTACAAAAAGTGGTTGACCCAAAACCGATTCGTTTGTAAAGTCCTTTTTTTGATGATTTTTTTGAATATCTCGGCCAAATAATGTCCGATTTGGGAATTTTATACCATTTTGGACTCGTAAGGATCAGTATTATCGATTGGCATCAAAAAAATAAAAATCTAAATTTTGTCCAAAATCAACAAAATGGCAAGGGGTTACATCACGTTTTTTCTCAAATTCGGGGTAGGTTCCAAAATCAAAACTTTTTTGATGATTTTTATTGAATATCTCGGGTAAATACTGTCCGATTTTGAAATGTTATACCTTTTTGAATTCGTAGGGATCCCTACTATCAATCTGCATTCAAACATTTTCAAAATCGGTGGGTTACAAAAAGTGGTTGACCCAAAACCGATTCGTTTGTAAAGTCAACCTTTTTTGATGATTTTTTGGAATATCTCGGCCAAATAATGTCCGATTTGGGAATTTTATACCATTTTGGACTCGTACGGATCAGTATTATCGATTGGCATCAAAAAAATAAAAATCTAAATTTTGTCCAAAATCAACAAAATGGCAAGGGGTTACATCACGTTTTTTCTCAAATTCGGGTAGGTTCCAAAATCAAAACTTTTTTGATGATTTTTATTGAATATCTCGGGTAAATACTGTCCGATTTTGAAATGTTATACCTTTTTGAATTCGTAGGGATCCCTACTATCAATCTGCATTCAAACATTTTCAAAATCGATGTGTTAAAAAAAGTGGTTGACCCAAAACCGATTCGATTGTAAAGTCAACCTTTTTTGATGATTTTTTTGAATATCTCGGCCAAATAATGTCCGATTTGGGAATTTTATACCATTTTGGACTCGTAAGGATCAGTATTATCGATTGGCATCAAAAAAATAAAAATCTAAATTTTGTCCAAAATCAACAAAATGGCAAGGGGTTACATCACGTTTTTTCTCAAATTCGGGGTAGGTTCCAAAATCAAAACTTTTTTGATGATTTTTATTGAATATCTCGGGTAAATACTATCCGATTTTGAAATGTTATACCTTTTTGAAATTGTAGGGATCCCTACTATCAATCTGCATTCAAACATTTTCAAAATCGGTGGGTTACAAAAAGTGGTTGACCCAAAACCGATTCGTTTGTAAAGTCAACCTTTTTTGATGATTTTTTTGAATATCTCGGCCAAATAATGTCCGATTTGGGAATTTTATACCATTTTGGACTCGTAAGGATCAGTATTATCGATTGGCATCAAAAAAATAAAAATCTAAATTTTGTCCAAAATCAACAAAATGGCAAGGGGTTACATCACGTTTTTTCTCAAATTCGGGGTAGGTTCCAAAATCAAAACTTTTTTGATGATTTTTATTGAATATCTCGGGTAAATACTGTCTGATTTTGAAATGTTATACCTTTTTGAATTCGTAGGGATCCCTTCTATCAATCTGCATTCAAACATTTTCAAAATCGATGTGTTAAAAAAAGTGGTTGACCCAAAACCGATTCGTTTGTAAAGTCAACCTTTTTTGATGCTTTTTTTGAATATCTCGGCCAAATAATGTCCGATTTGGGAATTTTATACCATTTTGGACTCGTAAGGATCAGTATTATCGATTGGCATCAAAAAAATAAAAATCTAAATTTTGTCCAAAATCAACAAAATGGCAAGGGGTTACATCACGTTTTTTCTCAAATTCGGGGTAGGTTCCAAAATCAAAACTTTTTTGATGATTTTTATTGAATATCTCGGGTAAATACTATCCGATTTTGAAATGTTATACCTTTTTGAATCCGTAGGGATCCCTACTATCAATCTGCATTCAAACATTTTCAAAATCGGTGGGTTACAAAAAGTGGTTGACCCAAAACCGATTCGTTTGTAAAGTCAACCTTTTTTGATGATTTTTTTGAATATCTCGGCCAAATAATGTCCGATTTGGGAATTTTATACCATTTTGGACTCGTAAGGATCAGTATTATCGATTGGCATCAAAAAAATAAAAATCTAAATTTTGTCCAAAATCAACAAAATGGCAAGGGGTTACATCACGTTTTTTCTCAAATTCGGGGTAGGTTCCAAAATCAAAACTTTTTTGATGATTTTTATTGAATATCTCGGGTAAATACTATCCGATTTTAAAATGTTATACCTGTTTGAATTCGTAGGGATCCCTACTATCAATCTGCATTCAAACATTTTCAAAATCGATGTGTTAAAAAAAGTGGTTGACCCAAAACCGATTCGTTTGTAAAGTCAACCTTTTTTGATGCTTTTTTTGAATATCTCGGCCAAAAAATGTCCGATTTGGGAATTTTATACCATTTTGGACTCGTAAGGATCAGTATTATCGATTGGCATCAAAAAAATAAAAATCTAAATTTTGTCCAAAATCAACAAAATGGCAAGGGGTTACATCACGTTTTTTCTCAAATTCGGGGTAGGTTCCAAAATCAAAACTTTTTTGATGATTTTTATTGAATATCTCGGGTAAATACTATCCGATTTTAAAATGTTATACCTGTTTGAATTCGTAGGGATCCCTACTATCAATCTGCATTCAAACATTTTCAAAATCGATGTGTTAAAAAAAGTGGTTGACCCAAATCCGATTCGTTTGTAAAGTCAACCTTTTTTGATGCTTTTTTTGAATATCTCGGCCAAAAAATGTCCGATTTGGGAATTTTATACCATTTTGGACTCGTAAGGATCAGTATTATCGATTGGCATCAAAAAAATAAAAATCTAAATTTTGTCCAAAATCAACAAAATGGCAAGGGGTTACATCACGTTTTTTCTCAAATTCGGGGTAGGTTCCAAAATCAAAACTTTTTTGATGATTTTTATTGAATATCTCGGGTAAATACTATCCGATTTTAAAATGTTATACCTGTTTGAATTCGTAGGGATCCCTACTATCAATCTGCATTCAAACATTTTCAAAATCGATGTGTTAAAAAAAGTGGTTGACCCAAAACCGATTCGTTTGTAAAGTCAACCTTTTTTGATGCTTTTTTTGAATATCTCGGCCAAATAATGTCCGATTTGGGAATTTTATACCATTTTGGACTCGTAAGGATCAGTATTATCGATTGGCATCAAAAAAATAAAAATCTAAATTTTGTCCAAAATCAACAAAATGGCAAGGGGTTTTTTCTCAAATTCGGGGTAGGTTCCAAAATCAAAACTTTTTTGATGATTTTTATTGAATATCTCGGGTAAATACTGTCCGATTTTGAAATGTTATACCTTTTTGAATTCGTAGGGATCCCTACTATCAATCTGCATTCAAACATTTTCAAAATCGGTGGGTTACAAAAAGTGGTTGACCCAAAACCGATTCGTTTGTAAAGTCCTTTTTTTGATGATTTTTTTGAATATCGCGGCCAAATAATGTCCGATTTGGGAATTTTATACCATTTTGGACTCGTAAGGATCAGTATTATCGATTGGCATCAAAAAAATAAAAATCTAAATTTTGTCCAAAATCAACAAAATGGCAAGGGGTTACATCACGTTTTTTCTCAAATTCGGCGTAGGTTCCAAAATCAAAACTTTTTTGATGATTTTTATTGAATATCTCGGGTAAATACTGTCCGATTTTGAAATGTTATACCTTTTTGAATTCGTAGGGATCCCTACTATCAATCTGCATTCAAACATTTTCAAAATCGGTGGGTTACAAAAAGTGGTTGACCCAAAACCGATTCGTTTGTAAAGTCAACCTTTTTTGATGATTTTTTGGAATATCTCGGCCAAATAATGTCCGATTTGGGAATTTTATACCATTTTGGACTCGTAAGGGTCAGTATTATCGATTGGCATCAAAAAAATAAAAATCTAAATTTTGTCCAAAATCAACAAAATGGCAAGGGGTTACATCACGTTTTTTCTCAAATTCGGGGTAGGTTCCAAAATCAAAACTTTTTTGATGATTTTTATTGAATATCTCGGGTAAATACTGTCTGATTTTGAAATGTTATACCTTTTTGAATTCGTAGGGATCCCTACTATCAATCTGCATTCACACATTTTCAAAATCGATGTGTTAAAAAAAGTGGTTGACCAAAAACCGATTCGTTTGTAAAGTCAACCTTTTTTGATGATTTTTTTGAATATCTCGGCCAAATAATGTCCGATTTGGGAATTTTATACCATTTTGGACTCGTAAGGATCAGTATTATAGATTGGCATCAAAAAAATAAAAATCTAAATTTTGTCCAAAATCAACAAAATGGCAAGGGGTTACATCACGTTTTTTCTCAAATTCGGGGTAGGTTCCAAAATCAAAACTTTTTTGATGATTTTTATTGAATATCTCGGGTAAATACTATCCGATTTTAAAATGTTATACCTGTTTGAATTCGTAGGGATCCCTACTATCAATCTGCATTCAAACATTTTCAAAATCGATGTGTTAAAAAAAGTGGTTGACCCAAAACCGATTCGTTTGTAAAGTCAACCTTTTTTGATGCTTTTTTTGAATATCTCGGCCAAATAATGTCCGATTTGGGAATTTTATACCATTTTGGACTCGTAAGGATCAGTATTATCGATTGGCATCAAAAAAATAAAAATCTAAATTTTGTCCAAAATCAACAAAATGGCAAGGGGTTACATCACGTTTTTTCTCAAATTCGGGGTAGGTTCCAAAATCAAAACTTTTTTGATGATTTTTATTGAATATCTCGGGTAAATACTGTCTGATTTTGAAATGTTATACCTTTTTAAATTCGTAGGGATCCCTACTATCAATCTGCATTCACACATTTTCAAAATCGATGTGTTAAAAAAAGTGGTTGACCAAAAACCGATTCGTTTGTAAAGTCAACCTTTTTTGATGATTTTTTTGAATATCTCGGCCAAATAATGTCCGATTTGGGAATTTTATACCATTTTGGACTCGTAAGGATCAGTATTATCGATTGGCATCAAAAAAATAAAAATCTAAATTTTGTCCAAAATCAACAAAATGGCAAGGGGTTACATCACGTTTTTTCTCAAATTCGGGGTAGGTTCCAAAATCAAAACTTTTTTGATGATTTTTATTGAATATCTCGGGTAAATACTATCCGATTTTAAAATGTTATACCTGTTTAAATTCGTAGGGATCCCTACTATCAATCTGCATTCAAACATTTTCAAAATCGATGTGTTAAAAAAAGTGGTTGACCCAAAACCGATTCGTTTGTAAAGTCAACCTTTTTTGATGCTTTTTTTGAATATCTCGGCCAAATAATGTCCGATTTGGGAATTTTATACCATTTTGGACTCGTAAGGATCAGTATTATCGATTGGCATCAAAAAAATAAAAATCTAAATTTTGTCCAAAATCAACAAAATGGCAAGGGGTTACATCACGTTTTTTCTCAAATTCGGGGTAGGTTCCAAAATCAAAACTTTTTTGATGATTTTTATTGAATATCTCGGGTAAATACTGTCCGATTTTGAAATGTTATACCTTTTTGATTTCGTAGGGATCCCTACTATCAATCTGCATTCAAACATTTTCAAAATCGATGTGTTAAAAAAAGTGGTTGACCAAAAACCGATTCGTTTGTAAAGTCAACCTTTTTTGATGATTTTTTTGAATATCTCGGCCAAATAATGTCCGATTTGGGAATTTTATACCATTTTGGACTCGTAAGGATCAGTATTATCGATTGGCATCAAAAAAATAAAAATCTAAATTTTGTCCAAAATCAACAAAATGGCAAGGGGTTACATCACGTTTTTTCTCAAATTCGGGGTAGGTTCCAAAATCAAAACTTTTTTGATGATTTTTATTGAATATCTCGGGTAAATACTGTCCGATTTTGAAATGTTATACCTTTTTGAATTCGTAGGGATCCCTACTATCAATCTGCATTCAAACATTTTCAAAATCGATGGGTTACAAAAAGTGGTTGACCCAAAACCGATTCGTTTGTAAAGTCAACCTTTTTTGATGTTTTTTGGAATATCTCGGCCAAATAATGTCCGATTTGGGAATTTTATACCATTTTGGACTCGTAAGGATCAGTATTATCGATTGGCATCAAAAAAATAAAAATCTAAATTTTGTCCAAAATCAACAAAATGGCAAGGGGTTACATCACGTTTTTTCTCAAATTCGGGTAGGTTCCAAAATCAAAACTTTTTTGATGATTTTTATTGAATATCTCGGGTAAATACTGTCCGATTTTGAAATGTTATACCTTTTTGAATTCGTAGGGATCCCTACTATCAATCTGCATTCAAACATTTTCAAAATCGGTGGGTTACAAAAAGTGGTTGACCCAAAACCGATTCGTTTGTAAAGTCAACCTTTTTTGATGATTTTTTGGAATATCTCGGCCAAATAATGTCCGATTTAGGAATTTTATACCATTTTGGACTCGTAAGGATCAGTATTATCGACTGGCATCAAAAAAATAAAAATCTAAATTTTGTCCAAAATCAACAAAATGGCAAGGGGTTACATCACGTTTTTTCTCAAATTCGGGGTAGGTTCCAAAATCAAAACTTTTTTGATGATTTTTATTGAATATCTCGGGTAGATACTGTCCGATTTTGAAATGTTATACCTTTTTCAATCCGTAGGGATCCCTACTATCAATCTGCATTCAAACATTTTCAAAATCGATGTGTTAAAAAAAGTGGTTGACCCAAAACCGATTCGTTTGTAAAGTCAACCTTTTTTGATGATTTTTTTGAATATCTCGGCCAAATAATGTCCGATTTGGGAATTTTATACCATTTTGGACTCGTAAGGATCAGTATTAAAACTTTTTTGATGATTTTTATTGAATATCTCGGGTAAATACTATCCGATTTTAAAATGTTATACCTGTTTGAATTCGTAGGGATCCCTACTATCAATCTGCATTCAAACATTTTCAAAATCGATGTGTTAAAAAAAGTGGTTGACCCAAAACCGATTCGTTTGTAAAGTCAACCTTTTTTGATGCTTTTTTTGAATATCTCGGCCAAATAATGTCCGATTTGGGAATTTTATACCATTTTGGACTCGTAAGGATCAGTATTATCGATTGGCATCAAAAAAATAAAAATCTAAATTTTGTCCAAAATCAACAAAATGGCAAGGGGTTACATCACGTTTTTTCTCAAATTCGGGGTAGGTTCCAAAATCAAAACTTTTTTGATGATTTTTATTGAATATCTCGGGTAAATACTGTCCGATTTTGAAATGTTATACCTTTTTGATTTCGTAGGGATCCCTACTATCAATCTGCATTCAAACATTTTCAAAATCGATGTGTTAAAAAAAGTGGTTGACCAAAAACCGATTCGTTTGTAAAGTCAACCTTTTTTGATGATTTTTTTGAATATCTCGGCCAAATAATGTCCGATTTGGGAATTTTATACCATTTTGGACTCGTAAGGATCAGTATTATCGATTGGCATCAAAAAAATAAAAATCTAAATTTTGTCCAAAATCAACAAAATGGCAAGGGGTTACATCACGTTTTTTCTCAAATTCGGGGTAGGTTCCAAAATCAAAACTTTTTTGATGATTTTTATTGAATATCTCGGGTAAATACTGTCCGATTTTGAAATGTTATACCTTTTTGAATTCGTAGGGATCCCTACTATCAATCTGCATTCAAACATTTTCAAAATCGATGGGTTACAAAAAGTGGTTGACCCAAAACCGATTCGTTTGTAAAGTCAACCTTTTTTGATGCTTTTTTTGAATATCTCGGCCAAATAATGTCCGATTTGGGAATTTTATACCATTTTGGACTCGTAAGGATCAGTATTATCGATTGGCATCAAAAAAATAAAAATCTAAATTTTGTCCAAAATCAACAAAATGGCAAGGGGTTACATCACGTTTTTTCTCAAATTCGGGGTAGGTTCCAAAATCAAAACTTTTTTGATGATTTTTATTGAATATCTCGGGTAAATACTGTCCGATTTTGAAATGTTATACCTTTTTGAATTCGTAGGGATCCCTACTATCAATCTGCATTCAAACATTTTCAAAATCGATGGGTTACAAAAAGTGGTTGACCCAAAACCGATTCGTTTGTAAAGTCAACCTTTTTTGATGCTTTTTTTGAATATCTCGGCCAAATAATGTCCGATTTGGGAATTTTATACCATTTTGGACTCGTAAGGATCAGTATTATCGATTGGCATCAAAAAAATAAAAATCTAAATTTTGTCCAAAATCAACAAAATGGCAAGGGGTTACATCACGTTTTTTCTCAAATTCGGGGTAGGTTCCAAAATCAAAACTTTTTTGATGATTTTTATTGAATATCTCGGGTAAATACTATCCGATTTTAAAATGTTATACCTGTTTAAATTCGTAGGGATCCCTACTATCAATCTGCATTCAAACATTTTCAAAATCGATGTGTTAAAAAAAGTGGTTGACCCAAAACCGATTCGTTTGTAAAGTCAACCTTTTTTGATGATTTTTTGGAATATCTCGGCCAAATAATGTCCGATTTGGGAATTTTATACCATTTTGGACTCGTAAGGATCAGTATTATCGATTGGCATCAAAAAAATAAAAATCTAAATTTTGTCCAAAATCAACAAAATGGCAAGGGGTTACATCACGTTTTTTCTCAAATTCGGGGTAGGTTCCAAAATCAAAACTTTTTTGATGATTTTTATTGAATATCTCGGGTAAATACTGTCCGATTTTGAAATGTTATACCTTTTTGATTTCGTAGGGATCCCTACTATCAATCTGCATTCAAACATTTTCAAAATCGATGTGTTAAAAAAAGTGGTTGACCAAAAACCGATTCGTTTGTAAAGTCAACCTTTTTTGATGATTTTTTTGAATATCTCGGCCAAATAATGTCCGATTTGGGAATTTTATACCATTTTGGACTCGTAAGGATCAGTATTATCGATTGGCATCAAAAAAATAAAAATCTAAATTTTGTCCAAAATCAACAAAATGGCAAGGGGTTACATCACGTTTTTTCTCAAATTCGGGGTAGGTTCCAAAATCAAAACTTTTTTGATGATTTTTATTGAATATCTCGGGTAAATACTGTCCGATTTTGAAATGTTATACCTTTTTGAATTCGTAGGGATCCCTACTATCAATCTGCATTCAAACATTTTCAAAATCGGTGGGTTACAAAAAGTGGTTGACCCAAAACCGATTCGTTTGTAAAGTCAACCTTTTTTGATGATTTTTTGGAATATCTCGGCCAAATAATGTCCGATTTGGGAATTTTATACCATTTTGGACTCGTAAGGATCAGTATTATCGACTGGCATCAAAAAAATAAAAATCTAAATTTTGTCCAAAATCAACAAAATGGCAAGGGGTTACATCACGTTTTTTCTCAAATTCGGGGTAGGTTCCAAAATCAAAACTTTTTTGATGATTTTTATTGAATATCTCGGGTAAATACTGTCCGATTTTGAAATGTTATACCTTTTTGAATCCGTAGGGATCCCTACTATCAATCTGCATTCAAACATTTTCAAAATCGATGTGTTAAAAAAAGTGGTTGACCCAAAACCGATTCGTTTGTAAAGTCAACCTTTTTTGATGATTTTTTTGAATATCTCGGCCAAATAATGTCCGATTTGGGAATTTTATACCATTTTGGACTCGTAAGGATCAGTATTATCGATTGGCATCAAAAAAATAAAAATCTAAATTTTGTCCAAAATCAACAAAATGGCAAGGGGTTACATCACGTTTTTTCTCAAATTCGGGGTAGGTTCCAAAATCAAAACTTTTTTGATGATTTTTATTAATATCTCGGGCAAATACTATCCGATTTTAAAATGTTATACCTTTTTGAATTCGTAGGGATCCCTACTATCAATCTGCATTCAAACATTTTCAAAATCGATGTGTTAAAAAAAGTGGTTGACCCAAAACCGATTCGTTTGTAAAGTCAACCTTTTTTGATGATTTTTTTCGAAGATCTCGGCCAAATAATGTCCGATTTGGGAATTTTATACCATTTTGGACTCGTAAGGATCAGTATTATCGATTGGCATCAAAAAAATAAAAATCTAAATTTTGTCCAAAATCAACAAAATGGCAAGGGGTTACATCACGTTTTTTCTCAAATTCGGGGTAGGTTCCAAAATCAAAACTTTTTTGATGATTTTTATTGAATATCTCGGGTAAATACTGTCCGATTTTGAAATGTTATACCTTTTTGAATCCGTAGGGATCCCTACTATCAATCTGCATTCAAACATTTTCAAAATCGATGGGTTACAAAAAGTGGTTGACCCAAAACCGATTCGTTTGTAAAGTCAACCTTTTTTGATGATTTTTTGGAATATCTCGGCCAAATAATGTCCGATTTGGGAATTTTATACCATTTTGGACTCGTAAGGATCAGTACTATCGATTGGCATCAAAAAAATAAAAATCTAAATTTTGTCCAAAATCAACAAAATGGCAAGGGGTTACATCACGTTTTTTCTCAAATTCGGGGTCGGTTCCAAAATCAAAACTTTTTTGATGATTTTTATTGAATATCTCGGGTAAATACTGTCTGATTTTGAAATGTTATACCTTTTTGAATTCGTAGGGATCCCTACTATCAATCTGCATTCAAACATTTTCAAAATCGATGTGTTAAAAAAAGTGGTTGACCAAAAACCGATTCGTTTGTAAAGTCAACCTTTTTTGATGATTTTTTTCAATATCTGCCAAATAATGTCCGATTTGGGAATTTTATACCATTTTGGACTCGTAAGGATCAGTATTATCGATTGGCATCAAAAAAATAAAAAATCTAAATTTTGTCCAAAATCAACAAAATGGCAAGGGGTTACATCACGTTTTTTCTCAAATTCGGGGTAGGTTCCAAAATCAAAACTTTTTTGATGATTTTTATTGAATATCTCGGGTAAATACTGTCCGATTTTGAAATGTTATACCTTTTTGAATTCGTAGGGATCCCTACTATCAATCTGCATTCAAACATTTTCAAAATCGATGGGTTACAAAAAGTGGTTGACCCAAAACCGATTCGTTTGTAAAGTCAACCTTTTTTGATGATTTTTTTGAATTTCTCGGCCAAATAATGTCCGATTTGGGAATTTTATACCATTTTGGACTCGTAAGGATCAGTATTATCGATTGGCATCAAAAAAATAAAAATCTAAATTTTGTCCAAAATCAACAAAATGGCAAGGGGTTACATCACGTTTTTTCTCAAATTCGGGGTAGGTTCCAAAATCAAAACTTTTTTGATGATTTTTATTGAATATCTCGGGTAAATACTGTCTGATTTTGAAATGTTATACCTTTTTGAATTCGTAGGGATCCCTACTATCAATCTGCATTCAAACATTTTCAAAATCGATGTGTTAAAAAAAGTGGTTGACCCAAAACCGATTCGTTTGTAAAGTCAACCTTTTTTGATGATTTTTTGGAATATCTCGGCGAAATAATGTCTGATTTGGGAATTTTATACCATTTTGGACTCGTAAGGATCAGTATTATCGATTGGCATCAAAAAAATAAAAATCTAAATTTTGTCCAAAATCAACAAAATGGCAAGGGGTTACATCACGTTTTTTCTCAAAATTCGGGGTAGGTTCGAAAATCGAAAACTTTTTTGATGATTTTTATTGAATATCTCGGGTAAATACTGTCCGATTTTGAAATGTTATACCTTTTTGAATTCGTAGGGATCCCTACTATCAATCTGCATTCAAACATTTTCAAAATCGATGGGTTACAAAAAGTGGTTGACCAAAAACCGATTCGTTTGTAAAGTCAACCTTTTTTGATGTTTTTTTGGAACATCTCGGCCAAATAATGTCCGATTTGGGAATTTTATACCATTTTGGACTCGTAAGGATCAGTATTATCGATTGGCATCAAAAAAATAAAAATCTAAATTTTGTCCAAAATCAACAAAATGGCAAGGGGTTACATCACGTTTTTTCTCAAATTCGGGGTAGGTTCAAAATCAAAACTTTTTTGATGATTTTTATTGAATATCTCGGGTAAATACTGTCCGATTTTGAAATGTTATACCTTTTTGAATTCGTAGGGATCCCTACTATCAATTTGCATTTTCAAAATCGATGGGTTACAAAAAGTGGTTGACCCAAAACCGATTCGTTTGTAAAGTCAACCTTTTTTGATGTTTTTTTGGAATATCTCGGCCAAATAATGTCCGATTTGGGAATTTTATACCATTTTGGACTCGTAAGGATCAGTATTATCGATTGGCATCAAAAAAATAAAAATCTAAATTTTGTCCAAAATCAACAAAATGGCAAGGGGTTACATCACGTTTTTTCTCAAATTCGGGGTCGGTTCGAAAATCAAAACTTTTTTGATGATTTTTATTGAATATCTCGGGTAAATACTGTCCGATTTTGAAATGTTATACCTTTTTGAATTTGTAGGGATCCCTACTATCAATCTGCATTCAAACATTTTCAAAATCGGTGGGTTACAAAAAGTGGTTGACCCAAAACCGATTCGTTTGTAAAGTCAACCTTTTTTGATGATTTTTTGGAATATCTCGGCCAAATAATGTCCGATTTGGGAATTTTATACCATTTTGGACTCGTAAGGATCAGTATTATCGATTGGCATCAAAAAAATAAAAATCTAAATTTTGTCCAAAATCAACAAAATGGCAAGGGGTTACATCACGTTTTTTCTCAAATTCGGGGTAGGTTCCAAAATCAAAACTTTTTTGATGATTTTTATTGAATATCTCGGGTAAATACTGTCCGATTTTGAAATGTTATACCTTTTTGAATTCGTAGGGATCCCTACTATCAATCTGCATTCAAACATTTTCAAAATCGATGGGTTAAAAAAAGTGGTTGACCCAAAACCGATTCGTTTGTAAAGTCAACCTTTTTTGATGATTTTTTGGAATATCTCGGCCAAATAATGTCCGATTTGGGAATTTTATACCATTTTGGACTCGTAAGGATCAGTATTATCGATTGGCATCAAAAAAATAAAAATCTAAATTTTGTCCAAAATCAACAAAATGGCAAGGGGTTACATCACGTTTTTTCTCAAATTCGGGGTAGGTTCCAAAATCAAAACTTTTTTGATGATTTTTATTGAATATCTCGGGTAAATACTGTCCGATTTTGAAATGTTATACCTTTTTGAATCCGTAGGGATCCCTACTATCAATCTGCATTCAAACATTTTCAAAATCGATGGGTTACAAAAAGTGGTTGACCCAAAACCGATTCGTTTGTAAAGTCAACCTTTTTTGATGATTTTTTGGAATATCTCGGCCAAATAATGTCCGATTTGGGAATTTTATACCATTTTGGACTCGTAAGGATCAGTATTATCGATTGGCATCAAAAAAATAAAAATCTAAATTTTGTCCAAAATCAACAAAATGGCAAGGGGTTACATCACGTTTTTTCTCAAATTCGGGGTAGGTTCCAAAATCAAAACTTTTTTGATGATTTTTATTGAATATCTCGGGTAAATACTGTCCGATTTTGAAATGTTATACCTTTTTGAATTCGTAGGGATCCCTACTATCAATCTGCATTCAAACATTTTCAAAATCGATGGGTTACAAAAAGTGGTTGACCCAAAACCGATTCGTTTGTAAAGTCAACCTTTTTTGATGATTTTTTGGAATATCTCGGCGAAATAATGTCTGATTTGGGAATTTTATACCATTTTGGACTCGTAAGGATCAGTATTATCGATTGGCATCAAAAAAATAAAAATCTAAATTTTGTCCAAAATCAACAAAATGGCAAGGGGTTACATCACGTTTTTTCTCAAATTCGGGGTAGGTTCCAAAATCAAAACTTTTTTGATGATTTTTATTGAATATCTCGGGTAAATACTGTCCGATTTTGAAATGTTATACCTTTTTGAATTCGTAGGGATCCCTACTATCAATCTGCATTCAAACATTTTCAAAATCGGTGGGTTACAAAAAGTGGTTGACCCAAAACCGATTCGTTTGTAAAGTCAACCTTTTTTGATGATTTTTTGGAATATCTCGGCCAAATAATGTCCGATTTGGGAATTTTATACCATTTTGGACTCGTAAGGATCAGTATTATCGATTGGCATCAAAAAAATAAAAATCTAAATTTTGTCCAAAATCAACAAAATGGCAAGGGGTTACATCACGTTTTTTCTCAAATTCGGGGTAGGTTCCAAAATCAAAACTTTTTTGATGATTTTTATTGAATATCTCGGGTAAATACTGTCCGATTTTGAAATGTTATACCTTTTTGAATTCGTAGGGATCCCTACTATCAATCTGCATTCAAACATTTTCAAAATCGATGGGTTACAAAAAGTGGTTGACCCAAAACCGATTCGTTTGTAAAGTCAACCTTTTTTGATGATTTTTTGGAATATCTCGGCGAAATAATGTCTGATTTGGGAATTTTATACCATTTTGGACTCGTAAGGATCAGTATTATCGATTGGCATCAAAAAAATAAAAATCTAAATTTTGTCCAAAATCAACAAAATGGCAAGGGGTTACATCACGTTTTTTCTCAAATTCGGGGTAGGTTCCAAAATCAAAACTTTTTTGATGATTTTTATTGAATATCTCGGGTAAATACTGTCCGATTTTGAAATGTTATACCTTTTTGAATTCGTAGGGATCCCTACTATCAATCTGCATTCAAACATTTTCAAAATCGGT
This sequence comes from Drosophila montana, assembly GCF_035044405.1. Lineage (NCBI taxonomy): Eukaryota > Metazoa > Arthropoda > Insecta > Diptera > Drosophilidae > Drosophila > Drosophila montana. Next base: position 459,960 of record NW_026997533.1, read on the forward strand.
GGGTTACAAAAAGTGGTTGACCCAAAACCGATTCGTTTGTAAAGTCAACCTTTTTTGATGATTTTTTGGAATATCTCGGCCAAATAATGTCCGATTTGGGAATTTTATACCATTTTGGACTCGTAAGGATCAGTATTATCGATTGGCATCAAAAAAATAAAAATCTAAATTTTGTCCAAAATCAACAAAATGGCAAGGGGTTACATCACGTTTTTTCTCAAATTCGGGGTAGGTTCCAAAATCAAAACTTTTTTGATGATTTTTATTGAATATCTCGGGTAAATACTGTCCGATTTTGAAATGTTATACCTTTTTGAATTAGTAGGGATCCCTACTATCAATCTGCATTCAAACATTTTCAAAATCGATGTGTTAAATTGATGATTTTTATTGAATATCTCGGGTAAATACTGTCCGATTTTGAAATGTTATACCTTTTTGAATTAGTAGGGATCCCTACTATCAATCTGCATTCAAACATTTTCAAAATCGATGTGTTAAATTGATGATTTTTATTGAATATCTCGGGTAAATACTGTCCCATTTTGAAATGTTATACCTTTTTGAATTCGTAGGGATCCCTACTATCAATCTGCATTCAAACATTTTCAAAATCGGTGGGTTACAAAAAGTGGTTGACCCAAAACCGATTCGTTTGTAAAGTCAACCTTCTTTGATGATTTTTTGGAATATTTGGCCAAATAATGTCCGATTTGGGAATTTTATACCATTTTGGACTCGTAAGGATCAGTATTATCGATTGGCATCAAAAAAATAAAAATCTAAATTTTGTCCAAAATCAACAAAATGGCAAGGGGTTACATCACGTTTTTTTCTCAAAATCGAGGTCAGTTCGAAAATGAAACTTTTTTATAATTTTTGGCCGGGTAACAGACGCTAAATATCAAAAATGTTTATATTTTGTATAGATCTATTTTTTAAAATCAATTTAATAGAAAAAGTTATATATATTTTCTGCTCTATATTTTAATCTAACTTTCAAAATTAACATTTTCTGTTGCTTTTCTTTCTGCTTAGCTAAAGGGTTTTCTTTCCAAGAGTCCAACAAATTTATGTGATAACAGCTCGTAAATGTTCCATATTGTTATATATATATATATATATTTGTTTTAATTTACCTGATTTGATGGCATTTTGCGCTGGAACATTTGTGCGCTCCAAATGCGATGTGTTCCAACTAAATGTTTGCCAATTGCCCTTATAAAGTCGTGTTCTTGAAATTTACGCAACATTTGGCGCTTCTTTTGACGCGGGCTCTTGACGTTTGTCGATGGCGTCAACCTGCCCCATTATATATATATATATATATATGTATATCGGCCACGCCTCCCACTTACCCACCCAGTTTTGTTACGCCCACTCGAGGCGAGGATCCATGTGGAACGTTTCAGTTTTCATTTTGTAATACCCTGAACCCATTGGAAATGGTTAAATAGGGTATATTGTTTTTGTGCAAAGCTATGTAACAGGCAGAATAAGGCGCAGCCGACTCTTTAAAGTATAAATATTCTGGGTCGGGATCAATAGACGATTCGATCTAGCCAAGTCCGTCTGTCCTTCTGTGTAAATGCGTCGATCTCGGACAATAAAAATGCTAGAAACTTCAGATGTGAACGGGCTAGCAATTGTGGTCGATAACGCACCCTACCTCCGAAATATCGATAAATAGCGCAGTTTCCTAAGCACAGCTCAAAGAATTTAAGAGCTAGATACACTCAACTTAGTATCTTGGGTCTGGCATAGTTTATACAAATGCAGAAGATGTCCCTTTTTGGGTAACTTTTCCATTGGACTTATTTTGTTCGATATCTCATCCTACTTCCGAAGCCCTGAAAATGTCGTAAAGATTGGTCTACGAATACCCAAGTTAAATGAGAGTGCGTTTCTCATATGGTAGGGGCAAAGTAAGAAGAAGACGCTGCGCATGCGTCATGTGTGTGTGGAAGTGCTGGGTAGAGGGTATCTGCCAGTCGGGTGCTGGGTAGAGAGTAGAGGGTATCTGCTGGGTAGAGGGTATCTGCTGGGTAGAGGGTATCTGCTAGTCGAGTGCTGAGTAGAGGGTATCTGTCAGTCGGGTGCTGGGTAGAGAGTAGAGGGTATCTGCCAGTCGGGTGCTGGGTAGAGGGTATCTGCTGGGTAGAGGGTATCTGCTAGTCGAGTGCTGAGTAGAGGGTATCTGCCAGTCGGGTGCTGGGTAGAGGGTATCTGCTGGGTAGAGGGTATCTGCTAGTCGAGTGCTTGCAAGCTTTTGGTTTATTCTTAAGTGCGTTTCACGTTTTAATTCCAATTGTAAGAACTTCCAATTTGAGCGACAGACCGACATTTTGCCACACCAAGATCGGGCTGTACGAGTGTGTGCGAGTGTGTATGCGAGTGTGTGTGAGTGTGTGCGAGTGTGTGCTCGACTTTCATTTGGGTCTTGGGTCGATGCGACCGAGCAGAGATGCGACTCGTCGGAGCGTATAAAAGCGCTGCGAAGAGGCTTCAACGTTTCAGTTGCTTTCAAAAAATCGTGCACTCTTCAAGCTCGAGTTCGATAAACACGGAATTATGTCTTATATTGGCAACGTCTCGGATCTGGAATGTGAAAAGAACGAGTTCCCCAGGCCGCGTCCTGCGGGCATTGTCACCAAAATGGCCGCCCACAAGTTGTCGTCGGAGCCGAAGTGGGCCGACAAGCGGGAGGATGATTCCGACTCCGAAGTTTCCTCGCCCGACAATTTTCTAACCAAAGGTCGCCGCTCGATCCCCAAAAATAAATATAATCTATAACACCCTGATCTTCAAACTACTTCCAACTACTTTTTAGAAAACGGACTAAAAATTGCACATTTTTTCTGCTTTTTAGAAAATATTTTCAATTCCAATCTTCCAATCTTTTTGGAAATTACACTCAAAAAAATTGTTTAAAATTTGTTTAGAAAACTGACAAAAAATTGCAAATTTTTCTGCTTTTTAGAAAATATTTTCGAGGCAACTTTTTTTCTAAATAGCATGTTTTTTTAAACAAGAAAGTTTTCGGAAATTAAGAAAAACAGTCTTGAAGTGTATTTGCAAGGGATTAATATGACAGACATCTCCGAATCTATGAAATATATTCATATATTTGCGAACAGCATCAACAGACGAGTCCTTCTGTCTGATTCCATATTTCCATGTGTCGTACTTCGACGGATCAGATCCCCATATCATCTATATGTAATTGCTTTTCAGTCGAAAATTAAGTTTTCATATGAAAAACTATTTTGTTTCTCAAGATAAACATTGCCCTTTTGGGTAGAAACCCTTCAATATCGACTCTATATATAATTCTCCTATGAAAGTGTAGATATATATAGCACACCTGGGAAAGATGCGTCTTTATGCGTATTAACTCTTCGGTATTCCGAAGTTTATATGTATTTTTTTAATTTTTGCAGTGCATGTCCTTGAAAAGTGAAACATAACCTTAAAATTTAAAGAGGAATCAAAATTTAATGAGCTCTACTTTATGGAACTGCACGAAATTATATCTATTTTTTTGGAAGATTATGAAATCTTTTCTTTTTCGAAGGAGAATAAAGTGAAACCTAACCTTAAAATTTAAAGAGGAATCAAAAATGAATGAGAGCTACTCAATGGAATAGCTCGAAAAAATCATGTTTGTTGTTTGGAAAACTAGAAGAATATTAGGTCTTCGGCTTTCAGAAGTTAACAATTTCTTTTTTAATAGCATACTTTAGGAGTCAAAAGGACCATAAGGAGAAAAAAGTTTAACCTAACCTAAAACTTTCAACTGGAATTCAAATTAAAAAAAGCATTAAAACCTCTTCATTTCGCAGTTAACAGTATTTTTTCTAACTGCTCCGACATGCTTTGAGAGTGCGTGTCCTTATAAAGTGTAACCTAACCTAAAACTTTTAAATGGAGTCAAGGTTTAATGAGAGCTGTTTAACGGAATTGTCCGAAATATAGACTTATTTCGTTTGGCAAGTCAAAAAACAAAGCATTAAATACTTTTCTTTTTAAAGTTAATAATAATAAATTTTCTGCATGCTTTAAGAGTTCATGTCCTTATAAAGTGAAACCTAACCTAAAAAATTGAAGAGGAATCAAAATTGCTAAATGGAACCTCCTGAAATATTTATGTATTTCGTTTGGCAAATCAAAAAATAGTATTAAATCCATTTCTTTTCAAAAATAAACATATTTTTTCTACCTGCATGCTTTAGGAGTTTATGTCCTTGTAAAGTGAATATAAACCTAACCTAAAAATTTGAAGAGGAAATGGAACTGCCTGAAAATATGCATACATATGAATTGTATTTCATTTACGTATGGCAAATTGAAAGAAGATTCGCCTTAAACTCCATTTAATTTGGCCGGAATAAAACCTAACCTCAAACTTTTAGCTGGAATTGATGAGATGCACTTCAGGAGCCCGCACGAAATATTTATATATTGGCAAATCTGAGAGATTATTCTTAATCTCGCCTTAATTTAGCCCGAGTTTTATGTAGTTTCAATGAGATACTAACTTGAGCTTGTTCGGAACTTGCAGGCGCCTTTCTGCTGACCCCGTCCTATGAACTGTCCATGGAACGCGCCGCATTGATATGCGAGAAGATGAGCTTCAAGGGCTGCTTCAGCTTGACGAAGACGGCGACAGGAATTCTGTTCAAGTTCTCACATCCGGATGATTATCAGGCGGTGTTCAAGAAGGGATTCCACAAGGTGACCGGAGCCCGATTCTATCGCAAAGTAAGTGGACAACTCTAAGGCATTCCCAACAGTGTTGCCAACTTCTGCCAAAAATAGCTGAAACTAGCCAAAAAGTAGCTAGATTAGTTACATGCTGAAAATGGCCAGATTTAGCTAGAAAGCAGCTGAGCTGGCAACACTCCGATTATAACCAAATGTAGAGCTCTCTCCCCCTCCCACTCCCTCTCCCTCTCTCTCCCTCTCTCTCTCTCTCTCTCTCTCTCTTTCCCACCCGCTCTCCCATTGAGGACTGAATTCTGAAATCTTTCAAAACCTTTTTAACATTTTTGCAGCAAACATTCTCGCGAAGCGTGAGTACATTGGCGATACCTTGGCAACAGCTCCTCCTCATCCAACTTGTCTCCTCCCCAAATAACCCATCATCATATCATATCATATAAAGCCCGCTATAAATCTTGTCTATCTGTGCGATCTTTGCTTGTGGATTCCTTTCAGATTGCCATACCGTGTCGGCCGCGGAAGACCTTTACGCTGTACGTGCTGGATGTGCCGGAGGATTTGCCCGTGGAGGATATACGGCATGCCATGTACAAGTTCGACTCGGTGGTTGAGGTCGTCCGCCTTCACATCTATTCCAGCCCCAGCCAGGCGGGCGGCGGCGCGGACAAGGTTGAAGGTGAGCAGCTGATCCAGAAAGCAGCATCTTCGCTTCCGCACCCGATCCCGATCCCGGGCCAGACGCTGCGCCGTGCGGCCATGCGAAGTAATGTACAGAAACCAATCGACCCAAAGCACACGCCCACACACGCCCAACCCCACGCCCACAGCTTGGCCAGAAACTCATGCCCAGCTACAAATCTTTCAGGCAGCAGCAGCAGCAGCGCCAAAAGCCTCATCGGCAGCGGAGCCGGAGGCGGCGGCGGCGGCATTGTGGGCGATGCCATCGAGAAGGCGGAGCGTCCGGAGCGGCGCGAGCTGCCGCCAGCCGTTATACGGATCACGCTGGCCTCCATGGATGAGTACAACATTTTGCTGCAGAACGGCCTCAACTTCTACGATGCCACGTTCTTTCCCACCGAGGCGAACATCTCCCTGAAAGGCGCCAAAATTGACTACAAGCGTCGGTAAGTACAGCCCTCCCCCCCCCCCTCTCTCTCTCCCTCTCTCTCTCCCCCTCTCGCTCTATCTAGCTTCTACTTCCATATTATTTCAAGTATCAGGAGCAGACTTTCTTTATATTTGATAGTTTATGTTCCTTTTTTCGATATCTTTTATCGTTTTTGACATATCGATAAATATCGATTTTGAGACATTAAAAAGCTACAGCCTTGCAATTTGGTATGTGTACACTTTTGGATGACTTATTTAAGACCTGAAAATTGCATATGAATCGGTCTGTAAACACTTGAGTTTATCGGGAATGTAGTTCTCATAGAGTGGGCCAAGGAAAAGAAGAAGCTCAGCTACTCCATAAAGTCGTCTATGTGTGTGTGTGTACATGTAGAAAGCAAGGGATTAAGTATATTCAGGGTAGACACTGGATTGAGGGTATCTCCTAGTCGATCACTCTCGCGTGGAGAACACTTTGACTTACGACTTTCTTAAATCAAGTACAACAAATCTTGGACTAAGACGAAGTAAAAGATGTTGATGCTTGAAATGTTCGCTTAGTGTATCTCTCTCTCTCTCACCCTCTCCTCTCCCCCCTCCCCCCTCCCTCTCTCTCTCCCTCTCACGCTCTCCTCTCTCTTTCTCTCCGACAGCATGCTGGATGGCTCAATACCGGGGCGTGTGCGCGAGCTGCTGCCCGTATTCGACGCAGCTGGCTTCTGCAAGCTGCCGGCGCCCACGAGCAAGCTAATTAAGCCGCCGAGGTCATAAGCGACGACAGAGACGACAGAGACGAAGACGACCCCACATGTTCCGGCTAGATAAGCAGCCAGTCCCGACCCCAAAACCCATTGACGACAATTCTCTATTCGATTTTTGAACGGATGCTTCGAACGTTTCCGCTGCCAACAACAACTATAATAATTCCTATTTTGGCTAAAATCAAAAAAAAAAAAAAAAAAAAACCACCTAAACAAACATTTTTTTCATCTTGTGAACTCTATTTTTTTTTGTCAATTTTTTTTTTTTTGCCTAGTTTTATTATTAAAGGCCCATAAAAGGCGTTTAATTTGTTTCGATTGTCTAACAGTAAAAAAAAAAATAATATAAAATAAAAATCATGAAAAACAATTTTCAATGCCAAACGGAAATCAACAAATTCAATTGAATCGCCTTTTAAGGCAGACACACGATCTTAACTAATGAAATATATATGTGTGTACATCTATATATATTTATCTAGACAAGCATATATAACCCCAGAGACGTCTGCATCAAAGTATCTGAAGAGTTGCCTTTTATCTCTGACTGCGAAGAAGTTGAGCTCAGCGGATGGAAAAGTCCGACTGCAGTTCGATTTTTTATCGTTTATTTTGATCGATAAAGATCGATTTGGATTAAGCTACACTTAACATGGTATTTAGCTTATCGTATAGTCAACGCAGATCTAGAACATTTCACTTTTTGGGGTTAGAACTGCGATTGCGTACCTGTTGGTTCAAACTCGCCCGTTAAAACAGCCACTACAAAGTCTGATATTGGTTAACATGTGAGTGTGTGTGTGTGTGTTGTATGTGTATGTGAATGTAGTCACCCCTCCACCTCCATGTTCAGATTGTCAGCATTTGTCTCTGTCTTTCAAGTTTTAACTCTCGTTGAAATCGTTCTAGGTTATATTTTGCGATTAACATAATATGTGGGACTAACTAGCTGCAAACTGAAGTGAATATCCCACCTCCATGTTCAGATAATTGGCATATGTTTCTGTCCTTCAAACTTTCCTTGGTTTTTTTTTTGACCTATTCAACGATTTTTGATGATTTTTTGGAATTTTATACCATTTTGGAGCTGCAAGGAGCAATACTATCGAATGCAAATCTAAATTTTGACCCAAATCGACCAAAATCAGGGTCGGTTTGAAAATCAAAACTTTTTGATGATATTTTTTTAATATCTCGGGTAATTATTGACTGATTTTCATATGTTATACCTTTTTGAATTCGTACGGATCCCTACAATCAATTGGCAGTCAAACAAATCAAGAATCGATGGGTTACAAAAAGTTGTTGATTGAAAATTCAACCATTTTTGTTGATTTTTAAGTGAATATCTTACCTCCATGTTCAGATTATTAGTATTTCCCTCGGTCTTTGGAAGATCTCCTTCGTTTTGCCTCTTACAGATTTTGTTCTGGATATATTTTCCAGTCAATGTGGGACTAGCTAGCTCCAATATTCAGTGAATACTCCTCCTCCCTCCATGGTCATAATGCGAGTATGTGAGTGTCTATGCATGTATGTGTATGTGTGTGTGTGTGTGTGTGTGTGTGATAATCTGTTTGATTTTAAGAACACGCAATTTAGTGGGTTCGTTTAATACTTTTCGCTTGTTGTTTATTTTTGCACTTTATTTAGGTAATTGATTTAGGTATACATAATATACATGCATATATATATATATAGAATATATATACATACATATAGATCTTGATTGATTTAACAGACAAAATTGTTGCACAAAGTTTAACACAAAGACATAAGTAAAAACACACACACACACACACGTGTATCGATGTGTGCGTGGCATGCATATAGAATACACACACACACATATATATATATATATATACATGTATATGCATATATGTATATATACATATATGTATATATTTATAGGTATAAATATATTCTCGTTAGCATATAATTTATCATACTGCAGAATGTCTTGTATATATAAATATATATATAATAATTAATAATTGATTTAAAGCATATAAGTAGTATATTTGATATACACATATATGGTATCCAGGTGCATATATGTATATATGTATAGGTATAGTATGTAAATATATATATATATATCATATAGGTAGCATATAGTCTGTTTAGGAAATACTCATCGAATATAAACGAATCAAACATATAAACTCGTTAAATAGTTACTTTTATCTTCTTCTTCTTGTGTTTGTGTTGGAAAAGCAAAAAAAAAAAACTTCTCAGTGTTGCCAACTGCTGAAAGTAGCTGAATTCACAGATCGGAATAAATGGAAGCTAAAAATAGCTGTTTAGCTTTTAAAGGACAAATTGAACAGCCAAATTAGTTTACATGCTCAGCTGTTTGCGGCTGAAGTCTTTTGAAAAAAGAGCCAAATAAAGCTAGAAAATAGCTGGATTGGCAACACTGCCCATCATCATTATCATTATCATTATCATCATCATCGTATATATGTATATATGTAATAAAGAAATATAATAATCAACGTTTAACAAACAAAAAAAAACTAGCAATAAAATACGCACACACACATTCGCACGCACGCACACACGCACACACACACACACACATTCGCACACACAGTAAAATGTACATTTAGAAAGTTTAAAGCGAAAATCAAGCGAGACAGACAAAAAGGACGCGACGGACACGTAATTAGTTTACAAAATATGTTTTTGTTGCTGCTGTTGTTGTAGTTTCTAGTTTCTAGTTTCTAGTTTCTAGTTTCATTTAGTTTAATACACGGAGTGCACAATGTTGTCCTTCTCGACGAGCAGGCGGACCTTCATGCAGCCATCGGAGCCGCAGGAGAAGAGACGTCCAAATGGATCCACGTAGACCTGGCTAACGCCCTGGCCGGTGTGCTTGAAGAATCCGTTCTTGGCATGCTCATGGGGGAACGTGTTGATCAGCATGAACTGGTTCATGTCCCATATCTGCAAGCGAATCACATATATATATATATATATATAGTAGATATAATGTGAATATATTTAATATGCCTTAACGCACCTTAATGTCGCCCTCAATGGAGCCCGTGACAAAGAACTCCTCGTGCGGATCGAGTGCAATGCACTTGATGGTGCTGTCGTGTGCCTGCCGACAGATTGATTGATTGATCGATTGATTGATTGATTAGATAGAAGCTGTGTGGTCAATCAAGACTCACCTGATAGCGATGCCGCAGTGTGCGTTGGCGCACATCAAAGACGCAAACGTCGCCGCGCTTGCCGCAGGAGATGAGCACCTGGTGCTGGGGCGCGAACACCAAACAGGATGAGCCCTGGTCGTGACAGGTGAAGGCTGCCAAAAAAGAGAACAATAAATTAATCAGAGAATAAGCAAATAAAGAAGAGTAATCCCGTCGGGAGTGCCCGACTGGAAGATACCCTGAACCCAGTTTGCCAAAATTCCAGCTTATTTTTTCTACTTCCCTTTGCCTCCACACTATATTCGGGAAATGCTTTCCTCAAAGCCATAAAAAAGTATGCATATCTATCTATCTATCTATGGACATACCAAAGCTCTACGTTTAACGAGAGAGAAGGGAAAGAAGATTCAATACCCTTGCAGACCGAATCGTATCACAGTGCTTCATGGTTAAGATATGTTGAAAAACAAAATGTTTTTTAACAAGAACCTCATTTTCGACCGATCGTTCCTATGCCAGCTATATGATGTAGTGAGGAATATGATATAAGAGGGACCTATGCAAAGTCTCAGGACGATAGCTTTCAAAACAAAGAGACTAGTTCGCAAGTTCGAAACAGACAGACGGACGGACGGATAAACTGACGGACGAACTTGTCTGTTGATAATGCTCAAGAATATATATATACTTTATGGGTGACTTTTACTATGCGTTACACATTTTGAAGGAGGCATCCGAAATGTGAAAAAATCTCGATCTGCCTATGCTAGACAGTTTTCGAGCTAAATCGATAACTATCGAGATATCGAGAAGTCGAGAAGACACACGAAAAGACATTATCAATATAATTTCAAACCTAAAGCTTTCGTAGTTCCCCCTTTAATACAGACGGACAGACTGGGTCGACTCAGCTCGTCGTCCTAATCCAAAATAAATTCACATTCGGAGATGCTTCGTGCTGCCTCTTGGATACATTTTGCCCATTGTCAATTGGGTTAAGGGCATAAAGAGAGACAGCTTTTGGAGCAGATCGAACTCACCCGAGACACAGGACTTCTTGTGCGGCAACAGTGTGTCCCAAATGTTAATGTTCTTGTTCTCGGAACTTTGGCCAGCTGCGAAAGAATAGAAAACCAAATTGGGATTAGTAATGTGTGCAATTGATTGAGGGGGGAGGGGCAAAGACATACCGCTGGCCAGCAAGCTGCATGAGCCGAGGAATACGAAATCGGAGAGCGCCTTATTGTGGCACTGGTAGGTCTAAGGATCAGAACAAGGATAATAATTATAATACAATAGTTATAGTTAAATGCGCGTGTTCGCTATGAAACTGCACTCACTATGAAGGAGCGATTGTTCTGGGAGGCGATGCCCGCCTGCCACAGGCTCAGATTGCCGTCGCCATCGCCGATGCCGAACTTGTTGCCCTGCTCGGAGAAGCGACAGCGCGTGACCTTGGCAAAGGTGCCGGAGGTGCGCGGACAGCAGACGGGCTGCTGGTGACCCCATTCCCAGATCTGAACAGAGCCATCCTGGCCGCCAGTCAAATAGAGCGGCATCAGCGGATGCGCGCTCATGCGCTTCACATTGTCCACCTTGTGGCGCAGCACCTGCGATGGAGTAAGGATTAGTATGTGGTTAATGTCTGGGGAAAGTAGCCCAAGTAGTTCCCTCACCATGGATGTGCCGCGGCCCGACTGTGAGGCGCTCTGCGTGCTGACGCTCGCCTCGCTGAACGCGCTGCCAGCTCCAAATTGAGCCCTGTTTGGGATCGGTAGAGGGAAGCAATCAGAATTGGGAATTGAAGTTTGTTTTGGCTACTCACTGATCCTGCGACTGGATGATGAGAAAAGCGGAGCTATTTGTGTCCGCATCTTTGGACAAATTCATCATATCGTATTCGCACTCGTCCTCATACCAATTGGGCGATTCGAGCAGCAGGGATATATCGAACTCCTGTATTTCGCGCGGATTGGCAAATGCAATCATCGAGGAGCTGTTGTTCTTCAAGCAGAATGTGAGAATCGATTCGTGATCCTTGTGTATAATACGTATATGATCCGTATTCTCGTTAGTCGAATGCGATTGGCCTGGGCAAGCGAGAGAAAGAGAGAGAGAGACAGACAGAGAAAGTGAGACAGAGAAAGAGGGAAAGAGAGAGAGAGAGAGAGAGAATGATGAGCAATGAAATAGAAAGAGATATAAGCACTTAATATAAATTATGATTACGCCAAGCTTAGTTTAATTTATATTTAATTATATTATTATTATAAGAAAAATTCAATTTAAATATTTAAAAATATATCTAATATTTATATCAAAAGAATAATAAATTTAAATATATTTATAATATAAGAAAAATAATATTTAAATATTTATATTATAAGAAAAATATATTTTAATATTTCTACTTATTTATATTATAAGAAAAATATGTATATAAATATGTATATTTATATTTTTCTTATAATTTGCAACATGCGCCGGCAAGAGCCAGGTGATTGCCAGGTGTTAAGCTCATGTTAAGTGCTTGACACCAGGGTGTTAATTGCAGCTTCTTCTTTAGATTACGGTATCTTATCAAGTCTATTATTTAGTAATTGGCTTAAAAGCAGTTATTTAGCTAACAGCCGCCCACTTAACAGCGCCGAAAGCAGTGCAACTTTAACATTGACCCAAGCAGTGCGAATGTTAAAACTCAAAAAACGTACGAAAAACTTTAGAAAAAAAAATGGTGCGCAAAAAAAAAACAACAATTACAATCATATAATAAAATATAATTACTTTTTTGTTTAATACATTTCACTGGTAACGCAATCAATACTTAAGCGACACACATAATTTAACAAAAAAAAAATATATATATATAAGAAAAATACTATTCCTGTCAAACTGGAATCCTGCGAAAACAAGAAGCTTTTTTTTTTTTTGGTTTGTAAACCTAAAATTAAGTAACATCTGCCACCTGAATTAACTATTAAAACCGAACAACAAGAAACAAATTGACAACAATTAGATAACAATTTACAGCCGGGCTGTAAATGCTTAACATGCCTGGCAAATGTAAACAAGCAGAAATTAACAGCCGGGTTGTAAATGTTGTCTGTAAATGTTAAGATGCACCGTTAACTAATTAAAATATATAAATATATATATATATGGATGTGCATGTTATGTATCTAGCAGCTACTTTATCGCGAGGATAAAACTCAAAGGAATTTGCAACAACAACAACTATAATAGCAACATTTTGGTACGGAATACACACCTTCGTCGGTGTCGTTATCATTGTGATGATGATTGTGATGATGATTGTGTGCGCTGCGCGCATTCGCCTCGGTGCTCTTGCCGAAGATGCTCTTGATGAACACCTCCTGGGTGGGCTCCTGGCGCACCAGATAGTTCCATAGCCGGCGGATCGGCCCAGCGGCCGAGCCCGATATGAACGGCGTGTTGTCCTTGTTGAGCAGCGATCGATACTTGTGTATGGCCAGGCCATTGATGCCGCTCTCCGCATAGCAGCCGGGTATATAGTTGCGCGTCGGCGGACCGCGACTTATCAAATCGTTCAGAGCGAACTCCTGCCAGCGATTCAGGGTGCGCAGCACCTCGTGCGACAGCGGACTAATCACGGGCAGATCTGCAACAAAGAGCACACAGAATCAGGCATGAAGGGAATATATGTATGTGGAGGATATGGGGTAGGAGACGGCAGACAAGGGGCGGATCGCGGGGGGCGGGGGTCGGCGCTCACCCTGCAGCTCGATGCCGGCGACTTTGACAAACTCCTGGATTTTGTGGGTGCTAAACTTGATGAGCGCCAAACGGAGTATGCTCCACGAATAGGACATGGGATTGGTGTGCTCCGTATTATCCTTGGCCTTGAGCTGTGTGCGACTCACATTGACATCATCATCGTCGTCCTCCTCCTCCTCGCCATCCGATTCGTGCGAATCATCCGTGTCGTAGTCATCGCAATCTGCAGGCAAATCAATCGAGTTTATATATACCATCAAATATATTTTTTAGATATGCAGATCTCACCTGTATTGGTTGGCTTGGTCAGGAAGTAGGAGAGCATGGATGTCTCTGGCGGCATAAACTGTTCCCTGTACGTGGGCTTATCCTCCTTCATGTTGCTCGATGTGCTGTTCTGGCTAAAGCTGCCCAGGATCTTCATGTTGAGCTTCATGCGCTGCTTCGTTATCGACGTGACCGTGTTCCAAACACTACTCTCATCGCCCGTCTCCTCGCCAGCGGCCGCCGCCTGTGCCATGCCCACATGCGGAGCATGCGGCTGTGCGGCCGGCTTAATGAGCAGCTTCTTCATGCCGCCGCCAAAGAGGGTCGACCAGGTGTCATTGGTGAAGTTCTGGCCGCTCAGCCGATAGAGCAGCCGGCTGTCGCAGGTGGACAGCGAATAGATGAACAGGGCCATGTAGGTGGACACAAACGATTCGAGCAGCAGCACATTCAGCTTGGGCACATCCTCGTCCTTTTCGCGCGCCAACAACGCACGCAAATTGGTGACACCCGGCCACTTGGACGGGGTGGTGCAAATGCCCGCCGGCTCGTCGGTCGAGTACTTGCGTCGCCTGTGGAACGCATTGCGACTGCCCACCAGATAGCTGCACTCGAACGAGGAGTTGATTTTGGCAATATTCTCAATGCCCGGGCTGGGATAGCCATTGAAGGTGGCATTGTTCACCACGAAGCTCTCCGAATCGCAGAGCGATTGATAGATGCACGAGGAGAGCGCCACGGCCAGGTCGCGCAGCACAAAGATCTCGCTCAATGCGCTTGGTTCGATGCCCGGGAATGGCAACAGCTTGATTATGCTCTGCAGCATGTCCACCGTCTGCGATTGCAGATACTTGATCGGATCCGCGATGACTGTCTTGTTGCCCGCCACGCAGGCGCTCAGCAGCGGGAGGGTTGTCGGGAATGGCAACGGGCTGAGCAGCTGCTGTTGGGTCTTCTCCTGCTGCAGTTCCTGCAGCAATAATACTAGTTCCATCCGCACCGAGGCCAGGCCTCCGCCGCTGGCGCCGTGCAGCGAACAATAGCTGAGCAGCGTTCGCAGCAGCGTCTCATTGGCTGGAGCGAGGAGAGGAAAAAGAAGAAGACAGCGGGATTAGCACTGTTTTTGGGAGCCAACTTTGTAGGGGTTGACACCAGAGCTCTGCATCGATTCAATTATTTACATCAGACTCGAATGCTCAATCAATTCAAAACAAAACCAACAGGTTCAAGCCTTCGAGCATGGAAGTACGCATTGTTCGAATAAATGATTCGAGAAGCCCGAGCACATTCAGTCAAACAAAGTTCGAGTAGATCGAGTCAGCAACATGTTCGTGTTCGACCAACTTGAGTCAGCAAACATGTTCGAGCTCAATCTTTGTCTTTGTTAGCATCAGGTTTCAGGTAGCGACATTTTTGTATTCGATCTACTTGAAACAGAAAAATGTTCTAGTTGGATGCGCTCAGTCAGCAAAACATGTTTGAGCTTCATCTGCTCGAGTCAGCAAAACATGTTCGAGCTCGATCTAATCGAGTTAGCGAACATGTTTGAGCTCGATCTACTTGAGTTAGCAATATGAACGAAATGGATCTACTGGAGTCAGCAAACATATTCGATCTGCTCTAGACGGAAGTGTCTGTAGCTTTACGTTTAACTCGATGCAGAGCTCTAGTTCACACACGCACACACTCACACTCACACACACTTGCACACACTTGCACTCACCTTTGAGCCAGCGCTTGCGCTTGGCGGCCCGCATCACCTTGGCCTCAAAGTCCTGTTTGTCCTGCATGAGTATCTCGTGCAGTGTGGGTCGCTCTGTGCACGGATAGATGCTGGCATTCATATCCTTGTCCTTGGCATC
Organism: Drosophila montana; assembly: GCF_035044405.1. Taxonomy (NCBI): domain Eukaryota; kingdom Metazoa; phylum Arthropoda; class Insecta; order Diptera; family Drosophilidae; genus Drosophila; species Drosophila montana. Next base: position 475,605 of record NW_026997533.1, read on the forward strand.
GGCAGCATCGGCGTCGCCGGCATCGTTGGCCTGCTCGGAACTGCAATAGTTGCACAGCTGCTTGAGGGCCTCCACCTCGCGCTCCAGCCACATGTACAGCTGATAACGCAGCTGTCCGCCGTCCACCTCGAAGCCGGTGGCCAGCGTCGACAACTCCTCCATGAGTATCTTGAGGCAGGCGACAAATTTCAGCTGCTGCGCCATGATATCCATTTTGCACTCGTTGCCCGTGGATTTGGCCGGTGGCTGCGGTGTTGCCAGCCCGGGATCATCATGTTCCGGCTTCGCTTGGCCCGCCTCCGCCTCCTCCTCATCATCATCTACCTCATCGTCGTCGTCATCCCACTTGATCTCAAATGTGGCCTCCGTTTGCCGATTAACGGGTGCACCCCAATCGAACTGATCCGTGGACGACTGCCACTGATCCATGATGCCCGAATTGATAAGCTCGTCCTTGCTGACGCCATGCTCCGTGTCCGGCAGCTGGCTGCAGCTGCTGCTGCTACCGCCGGCCAAGCTGCTGCCGGAGGCGGTGCCATCGCTGTCGCTAATCTTCATCGGCAGCTTGTTGAGCACCTCGAGAGCGAGAGCCGGGCAGCCGGACTTGAAGTGGCCGTGCGCTGTCGTAAAGTACAGCTGCCGCTCGATGGCCGTTATGGAATCCTCCAGCTGCAGCTGCTTGTCGCTGGCTACGGGCCTGTTGCCCGTCTCCCCGGCGTAGCTGAAGCCGGACAAAACCACGTGCGCAATGCGCTTCTCCTGCGCGGATAGGGCAATGTTCTGCCGGATGAGCAGCGGATGTGTGCGCAAATAGATATAGAAATTGAAGACATTCGGATTGGCATGCGGCAGCTCCGGACGCAGTAGATCTTCCTCCCGGTAGCTGGTGTGCAGGCTGCCGACGCCGTTGAGCAGGAGAGTGTTCAGGCTCTCCTGATACTTCTTGAGGTTCCAGTAGGTCATGGAGCGCAAGAAGGGATCGGGATGAGCTTGGGTCACATCACAGCGACCCGTCTCCACATCCGTGCCGAGGACATGCTCGTTGAGCAGCCGATGATAATAACAGCCCTCGGCATCGCCCTCGTACAGGCGGGCAATGATGAGGGCCAGCTGAAAGTCCTCGAGCTTGTTCATGCACACCTCGATGGCATCGTTGAGGGAATTGGCCAGCAGAAAAAAGGCGACCGCATGCTCGAAACGCTGCTTGCCCAGCAGAACGAAGGCGTTCTTCAGGGCGGCCTTTCGCCAGCGATCCTCGGCAAAATTGTTGTTAAAGAACGTGGTCATTTTCTCATCGCGCTTCGAACGGAACAGGGCACAGACCAGCGACTTTTTCTTCATGGCCAGATAGTAGATGGCCGCATCCAACGGATCCTGCTTCAGCTGATACGCGCACTTGGCCAGCTTCTCGACGCATCGCCGCAGCGTATTGATGTTCTTCAGCCAATAGCCGACGCCGAGGTCGCGCAGCGTGGCCCAGCGCAGATCGCCCTTGGTGTAGCTGGGTATCAAATGGAGGAGCTCCTCCTCGCTCTCCGAGTGATAGGCCCAGACAATGTTGGCGGTGCCGACGCCCTGGCGTTGGAATTGGGCGCGCTGCTGCAGCGGCAGGCAGCGCAGCAGATAGGTGAAGTGCTTCATGGCCAGTAGAAAGCGTAGACCGCAATCGTCGAGCGATTCGGTGGCCTGCTCCTTGCCAGAGATGCCGGCGCCCAGGCCGCCCGTTTGCTGCTGCTGCTGCTGATTCTTGCCAAGATCGGCGGCAAACTTGTCCGAAAAGTCGGTATTGCAGGTGGCCACGGTATCGGCCAATGCGAGCAGATGCATCTGATCCAGCGATGAGAGGCCCGGCAAATGTGTATGGGTGAGCAGCCGGGACAGAAGCTGACCCTGGCGTGGTCCAAAGTGCGAAATGGAATGCTTATCGGGCAGCGAGAGGCGACGCTCCTGTCGCTTCTGTTCGCCATCGCTGAGCAGCTCGTCCAGATTATCATCCGAATTGTGCAGATCGAACAGTTCATCATAATCCTTGTCCGCCTCAGCCGAGCCGCCCGCCTTGCCCGACTGCTGTTCCCGATCCGCATTCAGGAGCACCCACAACGGCAGCGGCGGAATCGAATTGATTTCAGCATAGTCGAGCATCAGTTCCTCCGGTATTTGGGTGGTGCTGCCCCGATGCTCCGCCTGTATGTTGCTCGTGTCGGCCGCATAGCTGATGCTCAGCGTTCGTGATCTTGACCAGCTGCGCTGCCGGTTGCCGGCAGCACCGCCCGCCCCGTTGCCCTCACCCTGGCTGCCCTCGTCGTCGCGGGGCAGGCCATTGGCGGCGTTGCCGCCGCCGCCGGGGCCGCTCATGCAACGGACCAGATGCGCCAGAATGGCCTTCACCCAACGTATCTTGCCGCAATTGAGCAGCTCCATCAGCTGCTTGGGATGATATTGTGGCAGCACGGGGCAAGCAATGCGCGACGCCTGGAACAGGCCAAAGTCCGTCATATAGTCATCATTGGGCGGCGCATCGCCGCCAAAGCCACCAGCTCCAGCCTCCAGGCCGACGACGCCCAGATGGCCGCCATTCATGTTGGCCATGCTGCTGTTGGCGGCGAGTCGCCGCTGTGAGAGCAGCTGCAGATTGGCGGTGCTCACTTTGCTAATCAGCGGCATCGAGGCGACATTCTTGAGCCGCAGCTGGGTGGACTCATTGGCCAAAGAGCGCAGATCCTCGTCCCGCAGATTGCGTGTGTCGGGCACATCGTCGTGCGACATGGCAGCAACGGCAGCAGCCGCTGCGGCGGACATGAAATGGGCACCATAATGCGGCTTCCATTGGGAATAGACATGCATTTCCGAGTCCATGGCAACGACCAGGATGCCGTCGCGCACCCACGAGATTTGCATGGGCAGCGGTGGCAAACCGTCGGCCGTTTGCAAATCAATTTGACGCAACTTCATCCAACGGATCTCGTCGACAAAGTTCGGCTGGGCCAGGGAGCTGGCCTTGCGCAGAATCGGACGATTCACCGAACGCGACTCCTTCATGGCCTTGATGTTCGCCTGGGCAATGTCCGAGCTGACGGGCGTGTATAACAGAATTTTGCTGCCGACCGCGACGGTCAATATATGCGAGCCGTCCTCCTTGGATACCCAGTCCAGCTGGACGAGATGCTTCTGCGTCAGCGGACAGGTGTTTCCATTCTCCGCTATGCTCTTCCTCAGCGACTGCAGCGTACTGAAGCTGGGCACCGTCAACAGGCCGGAGACGGCGGCGGCCGATTGCTTTGAGGTGGCCAGCTCCGGTGTTGTTTCGCCGCTGCGCGGCGAACGACTCTCCGGATCGTGGGCAAAGGTGTGCAGCACCTGATTGAGGCGCTGCTTCTTCGCCAGCAGCCGGCTGTCGTGCAGATAGCTCAGATCGATGCCATGGCCGATATTGATGCGCGGCAAATGGACGTTCTTCAGGTGAATCGTATCCTCGAGCACCCATTCGCTGCCGCCGCTGCTCTCGCACTCGTATATGGCCACGCACAGGTTGACATAGCGCGAGTCCGGATCACCGCGATTCGGACGGGTGAAGCTCTTGCCGTACTTGTAGGCGCAGGCAATCCGGCCGGAATAGGCGGCGCTTATGTTCAACGGCTGGCCGGGTATCTCAATCGCCGACTGTTGGATGCGACTGAACATCTTCCATTCGGACCAGTGATAGGCCTCGCTGCCGGCCGGCTCGCACTTCCAGAAGCGCGATATCGAGTCCGAGCACGCGGTCACAATGATATACGGCGCAAAGCAGGCCGGATAAATGCTCGAGCTGCTCAAATGGCCCGCTGCGGGCGAGGCATGTATGACATCGACACCCTCCGGCAGGGGCAGCTCCTGGGTGCACACCTTTTGCGTGGTAATCGAGATGTGCGGCGCCTCGACATGCGGCCCAAAGTGCTCGGCGCCCGTCAGCGTCTCGGCGCCCTGGGACATGCGTCGCGGCTGGCCCGGATTCTGTTCGGCATCGTCGCCCGGCTCCTGGGTCAGATTGCTGTCCGGCACATACATGGCCGTCTCGGAGAGGAACGAGCTCTGCTGCTTGGAGCTGATCACGATGCGCCACATGTGGATGGTGCTGCCGCGCAGCGTCTTCTCGATATTGACTATATAGAAGGGTTCCTCGAAGTCCACATTTCGCTGCAGATCCACAATTGCATCCATGTCCGACTCGAGCAGTGCATCCATTTTGGGCTCCTCCAGATCGTGCATGTCCGTCACCGCGCTCGTGCGCTGTCCGCCGGTTATCAGCTGCGCCTGGAATACGTGCAGAAACTGCGTATTCTGCCAGTCGTGCTTGGCATCCGATATCGCGTCCAGCTGAAGGATGCAGCCGGGTCGCGCCGTCGACTGCTGGGAGACGACCTTCAGCTTGTCGTGGAGAGCCGAGCGTTGCGCCTTCAGCGTGGACGACGCATTCGAGATCATCGAGGAGAGCGAATGCGATTTTTGCAACGTATTCAGATTCTCCGAGCACGAGATCTCCGCCAGCAGCGTGCGCGCATCGATCACCGCCTGATATACACGCAAATTCTCACCGTCGCTGGCCACAAAGCAGGCCGACGGCGAATTGCTGTAGCTGCCCAATGTGGTGCTCGGCAGCAGGGTGGGTATCCAGGCGACATTGCTGAATGCGGATATTTCCGGTGAATTGATGCGCGCCAATTCGCTGACGCCGCCAGAATGACACAGCGGTCCGACCGAATCGACGCGCCACAATATCAGTTCCGAGCAGAAGCCCGTCGGCGTAAAGATGTCCTTGTCGCCGTTGGGCGTGCCCGCGCTTGAGCTGCTGCCGGTGGCAGCTGCAGAGGCAGCACTTCCGCCGGCGAGCGGCTGCTCGAAGGGCGACATCGTCGGTGACTTGGCCTCCGTTGTGTCGGGCAGATTGTGATGCGAGGTGGAGACGAGCAGCGGCAGCACCGGATGGCAGGTGATGTCGTTGACACGGAACCGATGACCGGACGCGCGGCTAACATGACCGATGCTTAATACTTGGGTGAACTTTGTTTTGAATGCGAACGTTAGCTGCCAGAGATTAAGTGTGCCGTTCGAGTGCTTGGTGACCATCGAGACGGAGGGCGAGACGTTCAGCGGAAGCTGAACCGAATTGGCGGCGCCATTTCCGGCCGCCGCTGCCGCCGAATCCTGCGAGCTGCTGGCCGCGGCGCTGCGTTCGGCCTGATCGGCCTCGGTTGTTCCCTGACGCTGATCATCATCTTCATCGTTCTCGTGCTCGTCTTGCTCGTCCTGGTCGCGCTCCTCGTCGTGCTCGTCATGCTTCTCGAACGGCTGATCGCTGCGCAACGAGTTCTGATCGCTGCCGTTGCCCTTGTGGAACTCGTCCTTGCTGCGCACATTGTTGGCAATGTCGCGAAAGGCCAGCGGATGGCTGCCCGTATTGAACAGGCTGACCGTGGTGGACATGGACATGGCATCGCCCAGCGGAAAGGCCGACGGTATGCGCGTCGAGAACGAGACCTGCGCCTGCCTATACGAGCCGGGATAATAGTCATCCAGCCATTCGATCACCCAGATCAAATAGCTGCCATCGACTGGATGTATAGCGAACAGGAGATCCGGACTCTGGTGCCAGTCGCGCAGCAGGCACTCGATCTTGTTGTCCAGCGAATCGACTAGCTGCGTTATCGGATTCGCCTGATCCTGATTGAGCGAATTCTGCGATGTCGTATTCGACATGGAATTCAAATGGAGACCAACGCCCGTCGCACCCGTATGCTGCGAATATTTGCTGTACTCCTCGCCGCTGTCGTCCACCGACACGGACTTTGAGTTGCGCATGAATTTCTTGTGCGGCGCCTGATGCGACTGGTGCTGCTGCTGCTGATGTGCGGCATCATCGGGCAGATCGACACCGGAAGCTGCATGCGGATGATGATGATGATGTGTGCCGTTCTCCTCGTCGATGACCTTTTTGGTGAGCTCCTGGAGTATGGCCTCCGCTTGGAGCGTGAAATGCATCTCCTTGTTGTTCAGCCAGTGCAAAATGAAGATATTCTGATTGGCCGGATCCGAGGTCTGCATGGACGGCACCAGCGGTATGTCCGTCTCGGCATTGATCGATGCCGCCAAATGGAAATGCATGCCGGGCGTAACGCCCGATCCCTGAAATCCATACGAATGAAAGTCGTGCACGCTGCACGACGAGGGCAGCGACGGTATCGGGCCCTGATAATTGCTAAAGCTGGCCGGCGAGCTGCCCATAACAGCGCCCGAACCGCCACCGGGTACTCCGCTGGCGCTGCCCGCCACCGAACCGGAGCCGTGGCCGATAACCGTGGCGGCATTGGCGCCCGCCTTCATGTGGCGACGCAAATGGAAGCAGGTCTTCATGTGCTTGAGGCGCTGCATGAAACGATGCTTGTGCCGATGGGTGCGAAATTTGGGATTCTGCGAGGCGAGCGGATCGAACTGTGTCATATTGACCAGGCCGTCGTCCGGCAGCACCGTCTCGATCCAAATGCGACAGATGTTGTCCAGGCACGAGGTCACCAGCATATTGGCCACCGACCCCTTGGGCATATACTTGCTCGTCTTGCGCCACACAATGTTGGAGACGGCGCGCGGATGGGCGATATACACGTACGTGAAATTCAAATCGCCAGCAATCGCAGCAATCGAACCCGAAACGGATGCAGTTGCTCCATCGTGCTGCGACTGCTGCGACTGCTGCTGCTGGCTGTTGCCGGTTGTCGGCTTGGCCGGGAATAGCACCTGCTTGTTCTCGTACCAGATCTTGACTAGACGATCGTTGCGGCCGCAGGTGGCGAACAGCGTGCCGTCGGGACTAAATGCCATATGATAAATGGGTATGGCCGTCTGGCAGGACCATATATTCTCCCACGTCGACACATCATCCGATTGGGCATTGGCCGACTGTTTGGTCTCCTTGCTCTCGCCGATCTCAAACTTGACGCCTGCAAGGCAGATGACAAAAGATTTAACTAGAGTATTTGTATGTGCCTGCATTAGAGCTCTGCTTCGGTCAAGTCATTTGCATCGAACTCAAATACTCTGTCGAACACGTTCGATCTGCTCGAGTCAGCAACATGTTTGAGCTCGAAGTGTTCGAGTTAGCAACATGTTCGAGTGGGTCGTTAGCATTTAAGTCATTTAAGTCTTTGCATCGAACTCGAATACTCAATCGAACTCGAATACTCAATCGAACATCGAGCTAACGAACTACTTGAATCAACAACATGTTCGAGTAAAACAACACAAACTGTTATTGCTCGATTCAATCTATTCGAGTCAGCAACATGTTCGAGCTCGACCCGCTCGAGTTAGCCCCATGTTCGAGTGAGACAACACGTGCTGTTATTGCTCGACTCAAGCTATTGCCTGCAACTCGAACAGCTCGATCTGAAATAATGGCCCCAGATTGACTCGATGCAGAGCTCTAGTATGCATGTCCATTCACTTACCCGTGTGCTCCTCCTCTGGCTGGTGTGTGGGCGATTTGCTCTTCCAGAGCTGTATATTTGTGCCGCCCGTCAGCAGACGTGTACCCTCCAAGTTCCAAGACAATGTCACCACATTCGAGTGGCTGGTAAAGGAGCCCGTCTGCACCCATCTAAATAGAAGATCATGTTATGCTCAATTCCATCAATCGACTACGTTGGAGGCCCCACCTGTAGTCGAGGAAGTGTGTGTTATGCTTGTTGGACTCAATCACTGGCGTCGGCTCGAAAATGCATATCTTGTTCTCATAGGCGGCAGCTATTTTGCCCGTATCGGTGCTGCAGTCGAGCGCCGATATTTTCACATAGCCATGGTTGGCGCCAGGTATTATCTGGACGCGTTCGAATGTGCTCGCCAGGATGACCACATTGCAGCCAGCAGCGTATGCCTATTAAAAACGCAAACGAACAAATGATTGAAACGTTAATAAATCGTGTCATGTTTGTTAATCAATCGTATCATATTTGTATGTACATCACATATCATAATTATAAATACATCACATATCATGTCATAACTGAAACTAATCGATTTGATGATTGACTGACTACACAGTACATTATATTGATTGACTGACTGTTTATGTGAACGATTGACTGACTGTGTAGACAGACTTTTACATCATATTGAATGGTTAAATGATTGTGTGAATGATGGCTGACTGTGTGAATGATTAACTGACTGTGTGAATGATTGACTGACTGTGCAGACAACCTTTTACATCATATTGAATGATTGACTGACTGTGTAGACATACTTGCACATCATATTGACTGACAGACAGACTTTGTGAACGATTGACTGACTGTGTAGACTAAATTTTACATCATATTGACTGACTGTGTAGACAGACTTGTACATCATATTAACTGACAGACTGACTGTGTGAATGTTTGACCGACTTTGTAGACAGACTTTTACACCATATTGTATTATCGCTTTATAGTTATGACTTAAAAATTTATATGAAAACTAAGCTATATATGCTGATGGATTGATTGATTGCTGCTGTATCAATGAATGATCAATATGAAAGATATATGTTTTAGCTGACTGATCGACTAAGCATATATAGATATTATCATATCATATCTGTAATCAATTTATAATATAATAAATCAGTTTGTGCTAATTGATTGACTGACTGTTTAGGCGAACTTGTACATCATATTATATCATCGTTTTATATTTATGACCAACCAATTTTAAAGAAAATAAAAGTGTCCATGTCGACAGATTGATTGTTCAATTAATAGGATAAATCATTTTATTGATTGATTGACTAATCGACTAACCACATACACATAGATCGTATCATATTCTCACATCATATCTGTAATCAATTTACAATAAAATAAATCAATATTTACTGATTGATTGATTGACGGACTGTGTGGTCATTGCATTCCCCTGACAAATTTATAAAACAAATCGAAATCTGTTTTTGCCGACTTTGTATTTACACGTTCACAGGCGATCGAATCAACATATTATACCTATGACTAATCGTGTTTAGAAACTAAACTGCTTTAGCTGACTGATTAGCTAATTGATTAATTAATTGATTGACTGACTGACTAATTGACTAACGGAACTGCGCACACCTTGGGCACAATTAACGACAGTTTAAGACACAAACAAAACTTAAACTTAGACGGGAGTTTGTTCAATTTTATGCACAAGGATAAAAATTGGGGAAAAATGAAAGTAGGAAGCATATTTTTGGATGCGATCGCCTTGAAATGCAACCCTCCCCCCATCTGGTTTACAGATATTCTGATAGTATCTGGATTAAATTTGTGATTAACTGAAACAAATTAAATGAAATTAATTAAAATGAGAAATTTGAGTAGGAATTCGTAAAGAGAAAAACTCGTGACACGCTAAATATGAAATATATGTACACACATATGCATCATAGCATATCATATCTATAACTATGAAATAAATTGATTATAAAGATAAGAAACGATTAGATGTGTATTCAAGTGGGGACGGGGTGAAAGGGGGGGGCGGGGCGGCAACCAAGCGACCATGGAGGAGGACCACAGCTAAGCTGTGTGACTAACGACATTTGCCCGAACTAGGACAAGGCTGTCATGGCTGGACGATGGCGGGGATGGGGGGATGGGGGGAGGAGGGTGAGAAAGGGTTATACAAAAATGATGTAACACAGTTAACTGGTAACTAAATATCGAAGACAAATAATTTGGTCGGACAGCGGATAAATGGATAAACGACGCTTTGACCAAATTTGAGCAGAGATAAATAAATGTTCAGAACTGAAGTCGTATGCATGCAAATTAAACAAAAATAAAATAAAAAAAACAAAATTAATTCCCGAACAATTTCAAGTTTGAACGCGTGCCTAAAGCTAATTTAGACCAATTTGGTTTGATTCCGGATTGCACAGGAAATCTTTTGGCTGCGGCTGCGGCTTCGGATTCGGATTCGGCCTGCCCTTGAATAGAGTCTTTCTCGGAGCAGCTGGTAAACCCATTCCCGTAGCCATTGCCTTATCTCGGCTAATTGTGATTTGTTTTTGTTGTTGTTGTTGTTGTTGTTGTTGTCGCTTTCTAGTTTGGTTAGTTTTAGCTGGTTCCTCTGGCCCGTCTCTGATATGTGTTCATTATCTTAAGTAGGAGCCGAGGCGAGGCGAGATATGGCTGCGGATATTTCTTGCCAAGGCCGCAAGGCTGACTGCTATGGCACTCGCTGCCCAGGGCCAGATGGCGCCACTTTGTGTGTATGTGTAAGCGCATGTGTGTGTGTGTATGTGTGTCGTCTGCCCATTTTCAAGTTCAGCTGCGACTGTGCATATTTTTTTTTTTATATTTATAGTTGTTGCTGCTGTGACACACACACACACACACACACAAACACTCACTCACACACGTAATAATTATAAAAATACAATTGAAATGATGGCATTTACATAGTTAAATGAATGGGTGGCAATGTCAACAGCGGCGGCGGCTCGCAGCTCATTACAGAATATAATGCAGATGTGTACACACTGTACGTACACACACACACACACACATACACACACAGGCAATTGCAGCTGTTGGCATTTTGAATTGAAATTTTTGCTTAAAAAAAAAACGGTATGGGGGCGTCGAGGGGAAGTGCTGCCACACTTAACATTCTACATATTTATTCTTTAGCCATTGAATGTGCACAGTTAATTATGCTTGTGACTGCTAAATTACATAGATGAGAAAAAAAAATAAAGAGAAAAGAAAAGAAAAAAAACAGACCTCAGGCGCTAGCGGTAAACAAATAAGCGCAAACAGCGTGTGTGGGTGGCTGGGGGGTAAGGGGTTACCGTTAGTAATTAATATTTGATATGTATGTGTATGTACATAGCACATACATACAAACAGACATACACATGATCATAAAAATAAACGATTCCAGCTACAGTCGCCACATTATAAATGCGTGCTCACGACAAAAAAAAATAACGAATTTTGCAGCATTTTATGGGCCGTGTATAATTTATTTGTTATTGGCGTTTCGTTTCGCCTCGCAACATTTTTGCGAGGATTCCCATTTGCAGGCTGCAGGGCAGCTGCACACAAACACACACACACACACACATCTATAGAGATGGGCATACATGTATGTATGTTTATCGAATTTAGGGCATCAAAGGCCATTTGACCAATCGAATGTTATATGTTTTGCAAGCTATGTGTGTGTGTGTGCGTCGCATGCGTGTGTGTGAGTGCGTAAGGCAACGTGAGAGGCTTGTTTACAGCCGCAGCACTTGACCTTTAAATGTAATTAAAAGCCAGAAAACATGTTAATACATTGATTTCAAATTGAAACACCATGAAAAATGGTTTGTTTGCAGCATTCACCGCAACAGAAAACAAACAAAAAAAAACACGCACGCAGACAGCAGCTACAACAACAAAAACAACAGCTGAATTAGTTAAGAGTTGTTGTTGTCATCGAATTTGGATTTAATTGACCACAGACAGACAGACAGACAGACGGAAAGACGGTGACAGCTAGTGTGACAGCCAAGCATCACATTTATTTATGTACATAGATACGTACAAGTACGCAATGTAAATGAAAACATGAAAATCCCCTTTGGTCTGATCGGAATCGGATATTCCAATTGCAATTCGCGAAATGCCAGCCGTGTTGGAAAATGTGGTACATACACTAGTCGTACCCTTAAGTACCTAGCGTACCTATATAAATACATGTACACATTCATATACATATATATACTACATATGACTGTCGCGCACGTAGGTGTTTGCGTGCGTCTGTGTGTGTTTGCAGGTTGTACAATATGATGGATGCGTGATAAAAACGAAAACGAACAGCAAAAAAAAAAAAAAAATAAAGAAAAAACTTGGCTATAGGGCAATCGTAATCGCTCGTATTCTTACTGTAAATGGTATGCCTTCCACGGAGCCAATTGCGAAGCACCGGTCACCCGCATTGCAGGCACCGCTCAATATTTGATGACAATTCATTATTTGTTACAATTGGATATCACATCACAGCGCACAAACTAATATTCTTGGTTCTTTGGTTTGGTTACTAGCACGATTTTTTCTTTGTAAAACGACAACAAAGTGATGAGTGACATTACATAAAAATGTAGGCCAAATAGTGATGGACGCTATCGACTAGTGCTATCGAACAGTGTTTAGTGTGTGACAATGTCGTTATCGATACGTACATCAAAGAGATGAGGTTCTAAGCAAAATATCGAATCGCTGTGCGTGCAATATCAATCCTACTAATTAAATACATATATCGATGTATCGTATAATTATTATCGAACTACAACGCTGCGTCTACCCAAATGCCGTGTATGGTTTGACTGCTTGCATGGGGTTTATAATTGCCAAATTATAATTGTAGGTTTTGTGTTTGTTTGGCGCATATTATAATAGCAAAATGGCCGCAGGTCCAATTGCTGAACGTAACCAAGGTAAGCAGTGGCTTTTCATACATAGTTACCAGTCGTACTTAACTGTTTTCGCAACCATCCAAATAGATGCCACCATTTATGCCGGCGGCCTGGACGACAAGGTATCCGAGACGCTGCTTTGGGAGTTGTTCGTCCAAGCCGGTCCAGTTGGTAAGTTCTGCAGCCTTTAAACATATTTCCCCTTGATTCATCTGTTTATCCGTGTCGTGCAGTCAATGTGCACATGCCCAAGGATCGGGTCACACAAATGCATCAGGGCTACGGCTTTGTGGAGTTCCTCAGCGAGGAGGACGCCGACTATGCGATCAAAATAATGAACATGATCAAGCTATATGGCAAGCCGATACGCGTCAACAAGGCATCGGCGCATCAAAAGAATCTGGATGTGGGCGCCAATATATTCATTGGCAATCTGGACGTCGAGGTGGACGAGAAGCTGCTCTACGATACGTTCTCTGCCTTTGGCGTCATCCTGCAGACGCCAAAGATTATGCGCGATCCGGAGACGGGCAAATCGAAGGGTTTCGCCTTCATCAATTTCGCCAGCTTTGAGGCGAGCGATGCCGCCATGGATGCCATGAATGGCCAATATCTGTGCAATCGACCGATATCCGTTTCGTATGCCTTCAAGAAGGATCACAAGGGCGAACGGCATGGCTCGGCGGCCGAACGCTTGCTGGCAGCACAAAATCCATCCGCGCACGCGGATCGACCGCATCAACTGTTCGCCGATGCGCCCGTACAGAACATGATGCCCGTCATGCCCGGCCAAATGATGCCGCCACCGATGATGGCACCACCGCCGCCCGTGGTGCCCGTCTCCTCGAACAACATGGGCATGATAGCGCCGCCGCCGCCGGTGCCACAGCCGACACCATTCCCAGCAACGATACCACCGCCACCGCTGCCGCCCATGGCCGGCGGGCAGCCGCCGTTGCCTCCCACGATGGGCATACCGCCGCCGCCACGCATGCTCCAGCCGCCAAATGCATGGGCACCGCCCGGCATGCCAGCGCCGCCGCCGCGTCCGCCGCCAACGAATTGGCGTCCGCCGCCCGTGCCGTTCGCGCCGGCACCATTCTCACGTCCCTATCAACCGGATGGCTACCAGTACTAAGTCGGGCTCTGGCGCTAGCCAGTTAGTTATACAATTTTAGACGATCCAATAAAACCGAAGCACGCATTTTTACCAAGATACAACTCCTTTCCTAATTTTTTAAACGAATGTGCTCTACAAAGCGCAACGGATGCCCATGAGATGAGCTAAAATCAGGAAGCGAAGCTTTTACTAACTGAAAACCCGGTTTTTATTTGGCAAAAATAAAAGCCAAAGCTACGCCTGAAACTCTTGAGAGTACTAAAATATGTCTTGCTACAGCCTAAACCCTCTGGACAATGGGTATAAATGGGGTATACTTAATGCAACAGGCAGAAAAAAGCATATATATAAGGAATATAAGAACTCACGAGCAGGACGAGTTGAGTGAATGTTGCCATCTCTGTCTGTTTGAAGTCTAAAAAGTATATCTCCTTTCATTTCCATGTCGTTTCTAAAGCATAAAACGAAGATTTTAACAGCTAGATAAACTTAACTTGTTAGCTAGGTTCTTATATAGTACACACAGATCGAGAATATATAATTTCTTGATAGCTTATCCCAAAATGGGATGGGATTAGCTGATCCTACTAACCGGGCATTCCCGGCACTATCTGCCTTAGCTCTTGGCTCTATGCCAGAATAAATAATATATAATATATACAATCTCATTCTAGGGATATCGGTCCTATCCAGATCTATACAATCAATTGTATTTGGCTATCATTTTCTCTTTGATGCTCGTGGTAGAGTTTTATTATTTGTAACACATTTTTTTTGGAATAAGAACAAACATTTCCGATCCGATGGAGCTTGCTGCAGATCGGATAACTATATCATATAGCACAACATTTATAACATCGGATTACTATATCATATTGTAGTACAACATTAATAGCATAATTAAAGTTTAAATTTTCAAATATTGTCACCGAAAATGTTCACATTTTGTTTTATAAATTTCTCTTTTGTTTTTTTTTTTTTTTTTGACACGTTTTGTTTCTTTTTGTTTGTGGCTTTGCGCAAAATACTTTTCCAAAAGGTTATTTCAAAATTATGTAAATACATTTATAATAATTAACAATAACATTTATATATATATTCATATTTTTGGAATATGCAAAAAGCGATGCAAATACCAAATGCGAAATGCATATTTATGGAACAGCACAAAAACCGATTTCATCCCTTTGTCCATATACATACATATATACATCTATGTATATATATGTATATATGTATATATGTATATGTATATGCATGCTAGGTCTGGCCAGGTTAACCGACTAACCCAACTTAAATGAAACTATAATTAAATCAGCATCGGCGAATTTCATTGGCTAACTATTACATTGGATCTGTTGCCTGTATACATTTATATTTAGATAGGTATATACGGATATATATATATATATATATATATATATCTGTATGGAGTGTAATCTGCGCGACTTTTAGACCGTGGTCTGCACATTCTGCACGGCCTTGGAGAGCTCCACTCTGGAAGGTATCAAATAAAATGCGGGCGTCGTCGTCTCGCCGCACGGACACTGGCAAGCTGCAAGAAAGGGACGCAAATATATATTAATAAGCATTGTCATTATTGTTCATTAAATTCAAAAAGAAAAGAAAGGAAATGTATTCCGCAACGATTAGGTCGATTAGGTCGATAGCAGCCGTAATGATACAAGTCGACCGATTTGTTATGATTTTGTAGTTGGGTTAGGAGAATGGTGAGATCCATAACTATATTCAAGATATCTTGAAAAACAGATAAATTGTCCATACGAAAACCCATTTTTCGACAGAGTCTCTCTAGAGAGCTTTATAATACAGCGATCCGATCAGAATTCGCTCTTCTTCTGTCCAGTTACATAACAAAAGCCAGTGTACAAAATACCTCTGCCTAGCTTGGACGGTTTCTGCTCTGCGGTCATCCTCAATCGCTCAATCAGTCAGTCATTTCTAAAATTTTAACCTTGCGGTAGACTTTTCCAAAACCCCTTCCTGGTGTCCGCTTACATAACAAAAGTTGAATATTGTAACAAAGGCAGCTGCCTAAATCCAATAGTTTTTGCTGTCAGTTGATCATCAATCAGTCAATCAGTCATGGAATTTCTCAAATCCATTCTTGTTATCCGTTTACATAATAAAAGTTAAGCTGTTGTGCAAAGTGCAGCTTTGAAGCTTTAAAGAATTCCCGTATGTGTTGATTATCAATCAGGCAATCAATCAGTTCATATTTTTGGTCATTTTTCAACTGCACGTTAACACTTACATAACAAAAGGTAAGCTATTCTGAAAAATGCAGCTATTTACCCTTAAAGACTTTTGCTGTGCGTTGATCAGTCAATCAGTAAGCAAGTCAATCAACCAGAAAGTCAGTCAATCAGACACTCTGTAATCAATCAGTTAGTCAGTCGGCCAATCAATCAATTAAGTCAGTCAATCAATCAGTGAGTCCGTCAATCAGTAATCAGTCAGTCTTGGCCAGAGAATCAGTTTAGTTGAATACAATTTTGTCATACCATTCACCCAGCTAAAGTTGCCAATCTTCTGCTCGCACCTAGGACAGTAGAGTCGACCCTGGGTATTGAGCATGACGCGGTGCATCCAGGCGATGGGCTCCACAAACAAGAGGCTGCGACAGTAATTGCTCGAGCCGGCGACGGGTCCTGGATGCTCTTGGCTGGTCGAGCCCAGCGAGGCCTTGCGTATGCGCTCGGCCAGCTGATCGAGCAGACGTGGCTCCGAGCCGGAGCTAGTCGGAGCACTCGCCAGCTGCCTCGGTTCGACGGGCTGGAAGCGCGGCATGTTGCGCGGCATGTTGCGCGGTCGATGCTCCAGCACGTGCGACTTGGAGGCGAGCACGCGTCGACAGCGACGACAGCGAAAGACAATCGGCTCGGGATTCTCCCGTGTGATATCCGGATCGGGACGCACAACGCCGTGGAAGCTCTGCGGCAATATCTTGGCCTTGCGCACCTGTTCGCCGGCAAGACGCAGCCGATGCATCTTGTAGCGCTGATAGTTGGGATCAATTTTGTAGCCCATGCGACGGTAGAGCTTCAGCTGCGACACAAAGCCCACATTCGGCTGGACAAAGCGACGCTTGGCCAGCACCAGATCGTACGCCGGCTGATAGTCCAGTCCGTGGCGCTTCATCAAGTACGCGATCACCGCCGACGAGCTGCGACTGACGCCAAAGTAGCTAAAGGAGGAGAAGAATTGCTTGCGCGATTAGATTAGACAGGCGAGAGATCAGACGCAGCAATCCTCGGACTCACCAGTGCACGAGCACATTGCACTGTTCCTCGAGCGCCTTGGTTATGAACTCCACGCAAGACTCCAGATGCTGCAGTATATCCTCGCGCGGCATGTCGGAAACTGCAACAAAACAAATCTGTACAGTGAATGCTTTCCTACTAAAGGAAAGTCAATCCTCGCCCAGGGCAGAAGAAATGGGACATATCCTGGAGGAGGATTTGTCACGAAATGTTTAGCCTCCTTCGAGCTTCAACAGACGAATCGATATAATCCATATACTCGTCTGCCTGTTTATCTAGAATGTCTAATTCCCCATTCCTCCAGCACTTTGTTGTTCTTTATCATGTAGGATGAACAACCTTGTGAATTACAGAAGTTCTACTAAGTTCTCCTCCCATACGAGCCATATCTTATCGGTATCGGACTACCATATCATAAAGCTCTATATGAAGAATCAGGACTTTATATGGAAAAGTCACGAGGAGCGGATTCTCTAGAAGTCGTCCTACTAGAACTCTATGTCTGCAAGGAATATCTCTTCTTCCTGCTGAAGGCAACGGTCCGTTCTTCTTTTTCTATTACCTTCAGTAACCCTTTCCCTTAATTTGTTGTTGGCATACGAAAGCTCTTTCTTTATAAATGGATTGTTTTCAATTTTGGTCGGAATTGGTTAAGGCATTAAAATATATATTATATGCTATCGGAGAATCAAGTTTCTGGTATCTAGCTTCTGTAATATTCGAGCTGTGCTTCGAAAACCCTACCTCAAGATCGATATTTATCGATATTGGGGAAATCGTAAAAGATATCGAAATTTATCGATATTATGGAAATCGATAGAAGATATCGACAACAAATTATAGATTCGCTCCGCTTATGATAGAAGAGCTTTAGAGAAGCAGCCAGAGCTTCGTCAATAGAATCTTTGGCTTGCACTTACTCTGCACGTATTTGGTGGTCAGAAGGCTCGACTCCACAATATGCTGCGGCAACGGCACCGAGTCCAGCGTGAGTATGTGCGTTATCTTGAAGAATCTGAGCGTTTCCATATGGGTAGCTGCCGCCACGTTGCCTGCAACGAGGTACACAAAATTTGTATTAACCAGAAGCTGGAAATCCAACTGGAAATGCTTACCCAGAAATAGGCCAGTTTCGACTTCATCAATGCTAACGGGACCACCATCAAAATCTAGGCGCGACAATGTGCCAGAGTCCTGCGGCTTGCCCCGCGTAACTGCGCCAACGGGCTCCATGCTGCACGTTCAAGGGCAACAATAACAACAACAACAACACAGCAACACAACAACAACAACTGTTGCGCTCAAAGGGGCTGCAAACGCGGTTCTCACTAATTGCGCAGTGTGTGAATTCGTATTGTGATTTGCTGCATGGCAACTGTTGCAGTGATTCGATGTACTTGCTGCTCGCTCGCCTTAGCAGCAACTCTCACGCCGCGCCCGCAGGAATTGAAATGGCATTGCTGTTGCTTGTCGCACAATTTCTTGCTGCCCTGATCCCGTTGCGAGGGCCACCACCACAAGATGGTGGCAATTTGTGCGCAGCTCTGTTTGCTGGCATTGCGCATGACGTCACAGCCGCACATTTCGAACAGTGGCTACAAGTGAAACAAAAAACATAAAATCAAAATTAATTTAATATTAAAAAATATTAACTTGGTATATTGTTTTTTGAAATGCTTATATTTGGCGCAAACATTACTGGTTTGTTATGGAATATCACATTTGTGACGTCATGCCACCAACAGTCAAAGAAAGGACTGTGCGTAGCACAGTGCCATCTGGTTTGCAACCAGTGTTGCCCCATATCGGTTACGACAAGAGTTGAAAATAATACTAACGTATAAATAGCTCAATCTTGTTATTTTTGCAATTTATGGATCAGTTAGGCAATATGTTGCCCGATATAAACAGAATAGTTATGTTACTCTTCAACATTTAAAATATATTATACTGGATGCATACCCTTTACACCTTTGCAGACAAGAGCAAATAAATTCGTTGTAACGATTGATAAGGGATTTAAATAAGAGAGCTACGAATAGACGACGTTTTCTATGACAACTTAAAAAAGCTTCCAAGAAATAGCCTAAAATGACTAATAATCAGAATTACTGATGCATAAATGCAAGTCTCCGCTTTTTAAATGTCCAACAGGCCAGCTTTGATTTAAAGACAGACAAATATTGGTAACACTGGCAGTGCGTTATCGATAGCGGTCAGTGTGGGCACATTGTGCAATCGATAGACAATGATTAATTATCCCTAATATATATAGACCGCGACGTTGACGGGCACCGGGTTAATCAAAAACAAATATTAAATTACCAAAAATGACTACGCTGCGACCATTTACCTGTGATGACCTTTTTAAATTTAATAACGTGTAAGTGACGAGTGTCTACACAAGTCAATTGGCATGCGTCCAATAACAGTGTGTGTCTATTTCAGGAACTTTGATCCGCTTACAGAAACATACGGTCTCTCGTTTTACACACAATATCTGGCCAAATGGCCCGAATACTTTCAGCTGGCCGAATCGCCCAGCGAGCACATCATGGGCTACAGTAAGTATTGGCTAATGTAGACAACGCAGACTCGCTACAAGCTAACTTTCCTTCACAGTCATGGGCAAGGTAGAGGGACATATGGACAACTGGCACGGACATGTGACCGCGCTGACTGTCTCGCCCGACTACAGGCGTTTGGGTCTGGCGGCGCTGCTGATGAGCTTCCTGGAAGACATATCGGAAAAGTAATTGGGCGATATATAAAGTGATATAAATGTTTAAACCGTCTCTGTCTTGCAGGAAACGTGCCTACTTTGTGGATCTGTTTGTGCGCAAAAGCAATAAAGTGGCCATCAATATGTATACAAATCTGGGCTATATTATATATCGCACCATACTCGAGTACTACTCGGGTGACCAGGACGAGGATGCGTATGGCAAGTTCTATTTTCATACCCTGAACCCAATGGAAATAGCTTAAGAATAGGCAAATGTATAAATCTGGCGGACGAAAACAATTTCCGACCTCATAAACTATGTAAATTGTTGGCCGAGACGAGGAGCTGGGTTGATCTAGACATGTCCGTCCGTGTGTTCGTCTGCGGAAAAACCCGCCGATCTTGGCAACTACCAAAAGCTAGAGTTTTGAAATATGAAATATATGAAGAACAAAATAGATAGAAACATAAATCTCTGAAGTGGAAAGAGAAGATCTCGGTTTAAAGGTAGACTCATAAATATATATTGTATGACGCTGGGTGCAGGATAACTGCTAGTCGGGCACGCCCGACTAAATACAACTTGTTGATATTAATTTGGCATTTGCGGCTCTTTTACAGATATGCGTAAGGCGCTGTCCCGAGACGTGAACAAGAAATCGGTTATACCGTACACACAGCCTGTACGATTGGAAGATATAGATATGAATTGATATCCACCCAATACTGCCCGCATTCGCATTTATGTTTAACTGAACATCATGATAATTACCATATACGATTGGCACAAAATTGCATTCAGTTCGGCGCGGTGCTGCCGTCCTTCAAAATTTTAGTTAATCAATTATCAAACAATAGCAAAAAAATTGTATCTAATCCGGAGTTCTTAAGTTTGCCGTTAAACACACACACAGTTCTAAATCCCCAATCTATTGCTAACCTCTCGAACCCGATCCGTACGAACCGAAAAAAAAATATACCCAAACAAAAAATTCCAAGTTGGATTACAATCGATATTGCGTTCATGTAATCCGTTGTTATGTTAATAATACTTATATATTATATATATTTCTACATGACTTTGTTATCAGTTTTAAAAATGACAAGCCGATTGTAACTACTGAAAACTTGAAAGGTAAATAATATAGTTTTGCATTATCAATGTCGAATTACAAAATGTATCTAACCCTATCTATAACTATACATATCTTTATCTATCTATCTATTTATCTGAACTCCCTAATTAACTCTTCCCATATTTTGCAGATAACAATGCGCGAATTGCGCCACCAAATGCGGCACGAGGCTTAGTCCGAATCGAAGATATATCTTCTATATACCCACTAGCTCATCTGGATATCATATCATCAGGCTGCCATCGCTTAATATTCCTAAGTTCTGTATTTTGATTTTATTAGCAACAAAATTAAATCGAAATTTTGTAGTTTTGCAAGCAAATACACACATGTATATTTAAATAGATACATATATATATTTAATCTATATATGTATAAATATCTTAATGTGCTAGCAAATATTACCAGGCGTTGCTCGGCCATAGTGTGTTATGATTGGAACTATATGTTTTTAGGACTGGAATCAACAACAAACCGATATATTTATTTATTTTTGATTGATCTAACAGAGATCAATCAATTTGTCAATTCTTCAGTCAGTCAAATTGAAGGCATATATATTTAATTCTTTATATATATATATATATATATATATATATGTATGTATGTGTGTGTGTAGTTTTGATTACAAAAGTTTTTCAAAAATAAAAGTAACTTGCATTTTAATTGCAAATTATAAATAACTAATATTTTATTACAATTATATTTGAGCGGTTTTTGAGCAACCGGCAAATTTGTAACAAAAATATACGTTTTAGATACATATTGAAAATATATTTTCTTTAAATGGCTTTCGTTGGCGATTTCTTCTTCATTTCATCCGAACCGGTTATGGCCTAAAAATACCGGTTAATTTTGATCTAGATTAATGGTTGAGCAAAAGCGGCTTAAGACCGAACCGATTCGAGCCCGGAATTTCAATTTCCTTATACATAGCCTTTAATATAAATCACTAAACCAAGTTTCCCAATAACAGTCGAACTTCCGTACTATATCCAATTTAGGGGTAAAGGTTAAATGTAGCCCGCAGCTTCTATATGAAAATATCTACGGATATCTGCGATATTCTCAGTAGAACGGGCTGATTATATACAGGAACAATAATGTTCAACCCGAAACCAAGGATATGGAAGATTTTGTTCGAATCGGGTTGCACCGATTGGTTTTTTGTTAACGGAACCATCAAAAATTATTTTATATAGTCTTGAGGGGCATATCTTGAATTTTGGTGGGAAAAATGCTAGATAATTGGGTTTGGGGAAAAAATGCTAGAAATTTAGGTTTCATCTGTATTCCTTGTAGAAAAGAACTCTGTATTTGGGTCAATTGCTTTCAGCGTCGCGCTGTAGCTAAACTGTTTTACTTGGAATCATCTAAATGTTCTAGGAAATTGCTGTCGCAGGCCTCCATTCCCAGGCAAAGTATAATTACAGCACTTAATATAAATATTAGATTCAAGCAAAAACATTGCTGAAATCAGCAAAGCATTTTTGTCCTCCAAGGCCGAACTAATTTATAATTTATTCCCGACCTGACCTATTAAGTGATAACTGGACTTGTTCTTAAGGTTAAAGTGCAGAGAAATACTTGAATGCATTTTCCTTTCAAATTGAAATATTAAATGAAATTAATTAAATTCTTAGAAAAAAGGTTCAATTTTTCTTTAGCTTTTTTTTTAAATTTTCCTTTAATTTTCATTTTAAGTTTCTATGATTTTTGGTTTTCATAACAGTTTATATTTGTTCCATATCTTAAGGCGCTTTGGCATGGAATCTGCCAAGTTTTCCAGAGAGAATTAGTTTATTTTTTTCCACTCACCCATCAAAACGACTTTATTGTCTCAAACTGTCGACCATTCCTATAAACTTTGACAGATAGTATTTACGAGAGGTTCTCAATTGGGTTCAAGTCCGGGCTAAAACTGGATATGTATTTAGGATTTACGAAAATGATCTGATCACATACATATACTTATTCATTTCCTATGAATAAATTATAATAACGGTACTAAGAATGGTGACCAAAGAATATTTTTGCATAGGCATTGTACGAATCAAGTACAAATACCAGAAGAAAAAGGTGCTGTTACCATTAAGAAAGATAATGTTAAAACATCTATGCACATACATGTACATGTATGTGCATACATACCTACTATATCTTGGAGGTACACACATACATACATATGTACATATAACATTTGTACAGGGCTCTGTAAATGGATCTAAACAAATTTCCAAACCCAATATTCGCCGCTTCGGCAGTACGAAGAGCCGCGCACAGCAACGTGTGGATTGCCTTCTCCCTTTCGCGTGTGTCACGCTCTGCGTGTGCATGTGTGCGTATCTGTGTGTGTGTGTGTGTGTGTGAGAGTGTGTTCTGTATCTGGCGCTTTGTAAACGCGTACAAAGCAATGTTCAGCTTTGCTTTTGCTATTGTAGGGTATCTTTGGCGCAACAAAGCGGCCGACCATTTGTCTTCTCATCTAATTATCATTAATAATTTTGCAGTAGCAATTGTGGGCATGACAGAGCCACATTCAGATTCAGTTTGAGATTGAGACTCAGTTTTGGTTTCATTTTCACATTTCATGCATGTAAAACTCGTTTCAAGTTGAATTTTGTGCACGATGTGGCAACGCTGCGCCCCAGCAACAGCAGCAGCAGCAGCAACAACGCTGAACATGACGGATACAGATGTGCCTCTGTGTGCGTCGTGTGTTGTGTTGTGTGTGTGTGTATGTGTGTGTGCGAGAAACCGAACATAGGGTAAAAATAAGCGAACCACAAACAGTCAACGGCTACAGAGCTAAATTGCAGCTGCTATACGCGTCGCCGACGACGGCAACGACGAATAGGGTAAGTAAAAAACGGCCAACAACAACAACGACAACAACGAATCATCCGGCAAAGCGCAAATGACGCTAAAGCCGAGACAATGACGCAGATGGCAAAGCGACGAACGAACGAACGAACGCGAACACGAACGTTACAGAAACAACAACGAGCGTACATACATACATTCAGTGTATGTATGAATGCAAGCATACGAAGCGATAAACTGTCAGGGGCGTTACGAACGGGGTACAGCAACATGTGTACATTGATAGATGACGGTTGGATGGATGTACGAATGTGTGTATGTACATGAATTGCGCATACATGTCGGAAAGTAATTATTTTTATTTGCCGTTGTTGTTGTTGTTGTTGTTTCTTGTTGACAGTCGCTAAACTCGCAACAAGCACATGCAACAACCCCTATAAATGCTGGCTGAGACGCCGCTGTCACTGCTACTGGCAGCGCCGCTGCCGCAGCCGCTTGTAGCGAACAGCGGACAAGCATTGAATACGAATGAACGTTCGAAAGTGGAAACGATGATAAAGCGGTGCGCACACAGTCGTGCGGCAACGAGGGGTGAGCTGCCGCTGCTGCCGCTGCTACTGCTGCTGCTGCTGCTGCTGCTGCCACTGGCCACTGGCAACTGGCAATTGAAAGATACAACTTCAGTTCCACTCATAGTCATTCGGGGCGAGCAGTCAGAGATAAGGCGCTCCTGCAGTTCGGAGTTTTTCTAGCGCGCAAGCATACAGCTGCATCCTTATTTTTGTTCCGTTCATTTCATTTTTTTCGTGCGGCCCCTGCTCGGCGACGCCACTGGCATTCAAGGCAGAGGCAGCGACTACTGCTAGCTTTATAGCTGGCTGGCTCTGGCACTGGCTGTTTTGCTGACTGCCTCGCTGTGGACAGAACGAAAGACAGGCGGCAACTAAAGCGGCGGTCGCAAGCGAAATTTGTTTAATATTAAATACAAATACAAATACAAATACAGCAGCAGGCAACGACGCTACAACTATAATAATAAGAATAACATACATCATTAAAAAAAAAAAAAGAAAAGGCAACGGTGACGAAAACGGGAGACGAAGCGGAGCAGCGCACAGGCTATACGAAAAGTTTTTGAAAAACGCCAAAAGGTAAGCAGCAGCTGCATTCGCATATGAATTACGAATTACGAATTACGAATTACGAATATTCGCGTTCGCGTTCGAAATTCGCAAATCGCAAATCGCATTTGGCTCTGGCCTCCCTCTGGGCAACCGTGTCTGCGACTTGGAGAAGCAGCTCTCAAACAGAAACTGCAGCTGAATGATGTTATGTTGTTTAGTTGTTAGTTGTGTGCGCAAATATACATATTTCAATTCGTATCGTGCCTTCGTATTATTATTTCTCATCTTTTTTTTCTTTTCCAAAATACACAATATATATGAAAAGAAATTTCGTTGCCCCGTTTCGCCTTAATGGTGGTAGTGTGTGCGTGCGTGTGAGTATGTTTCTGTGTGTGCGTGTGTGTGTGTGTGAGTGTGTGTGTGTGTGAGTCGGTTTGTTGTGTATATGTGTGTATAAGCGAGTTGCTTGCATGTGTGTGCGTGCGTGTGTGCATGCCTGTGTGTGACTGTGTGCGTGCGAAAGACCGACGACGTCGACGACGACCAGTAAAAAGAACCCGACTGACTGTTGGTGTGGACTGCGACTACTGCGGAGAGTAAAATTCGATTTGCTGTGCCCTGAAAAATTGCAAATTGCAAACGAAATGTGATTATCGGGTATTGAAAAAATGCTGACAAATTGACCAAAAAATTATAAATAAAAAGCAAAAAAAAAAAAAGGCAGACAGTGAATGTAATTATTTAACGGTGCATGCAAACAGCATACGGCAACGCTGTCATATACATATATCAGCTTCTTTTTTTTCTCTATTTTTTTTTGTCTTCCTTTCTTTCTGTAAACCTTTTAACTGTAATGCTAATTTGTGTCGCATCCACTCTTGTTCTTCCACTCTATTTTCATGCCAACGTTTCGCCGGCAACAACAACAACAACAACGACGACGACAACAACAACAATCCAATCAAATCAAATCAAATGAAAACCGCATCGATAACGATAACGATAACAGCCGTGGGCTAAGCGATAGACATACAGCAGAGAGGCAAAGACAGCGTCCCAGCGGTCAGTAGCAGCAACAGCGCTGCGCCACTCACTCATCCAATCTCCATACCACAACTGCATCCACATTCGCATCCGCATCCACACAAGGCAGAATCGAGGCAGAAATATGTCGAACGGCAAGGCGACGGCTTCGTTCTTTGAGAACGGCAGCACCTCACAGTTCGAATACTGCTATCAGATGTATCCGGAGGTGCTGAAGATGAAGGCGGAGAAGCGCAGCAAGAAGCCACAGGAGCTGATCCGTTTGGATCAATGGTTTCAGAACGAGCTGCCCGGCCTGATCAAGGCGCGAGGGAAGGATAAGCATTTGGTATACGATGAGCTTGTCCAGGCCATGAAATGGAAACAGTCGCGCGGCAAATTCTATCCGCAATTGTCGTATCTGGTCAAGGTGAATACACCGCGCGCCGTCATCCAGGAGACAAAGAAGGCCTTCCGCAAGCTACCCAATCTGGAGCAGGCGATCACAGCTTTATCGAACCTCAAGGGCGTCGGCACAACGATGGCATCCGCCCTCCTAACAGCCGCCGCTCCCGATTCCGCGCCATTCATGGCCGACGAGTGCCTGATGGCCATACCAGAGATCGAGGGCATCGACTATACGACCAAGGAATACCTCAATTTCGTGCAGCACATTCAGGCAACAGTCGAGCGCCTCAATGCGGAGGTCGGCGGCGAGACGCCGCACTGGTCACCGCATCGCGTCGAGCTCGCCCTCTGGGCGCACTACGTGGCCAACGACCTTAGTCCCGAGCTGCTCGAAGATATGCCCCCGCCAGGCGCCGCCGCCGCCGCCGCTGCCAACACAAATGGCAGCCTCAGCAAGACGAACAACAGCAGCAGCAGCAAGGACCTCGATGGCGAGGAGGACACCAACGATGGCGTCGCCGTCGATGTCGACGAGGAGAGTCTCGGCGCAGGTATGATCACATCCCACACCGATCCCAATCGATACCCTTCAGTTACGGGCTGTGCAAGGCATAGCAGACGATTATATATATGTATATACTCCCGATCAGCTTTAACTTAACAATTGGCCTGTTCATGTTTCGTTCAGTTTTGTAGCTAACTTGACGAAACTTGCTTCGTTTTGCTGCATATAGAAGTTATATCAAAATCGTCCTACTATATCTGTATCATATGACATAAGTTTGTCGGTCCATGTTTCGTTCAGTTTTGTATCAGTTTTTATATCAGTCTATATATACTCCCGATCAGCTTTAACAATTGGCGTTTCGTTAAAGCGAGATCCGCCCGTCTCTCTGTTCACGTTCCATGCTCATGTTTCGTTCAGTTTTGTACGTAAATTGTAAATTGACGAAACTTGCTTCGGATAAAAGATATATCAAAGATCGGCCTACTATATCATATTACTTATAAGTGCGATCGGTTGTTCTGACATGTTCTTAATGATCTAAAGATCGGCATACTATAAACGATATTAATGTCATACTATATAGCATGTAGATAGGGACAATTCGTTCAAAGATGGGTTACCCTGACTAAATAGTTTTATTTTTCAAGTAATCCTAGCAAAACTCAGCAATTGTAAGCCTCAGCTGAGCAAAATATCAGCTATATGAAACCAATATATATACCATTATATCATATAGATAGATGCCTTGGGAATGATACCTCACAAACTTGTATTTTTTATATGGAAAAACTTGTTGGTTTTCGAAGATATCTTAACGAAAAACTTGTCAATTATGAACTGTATTATACAATCTTGCATTCCCCGTCGTTGCGCGGGCCAAGCTTATCGCTTCACACTCAAGATATTTCTTTTCCCCCCCCAATTACAGACCGTGGGAAATTCAAGTTTAGCCATATTATCGTGAAAACCCACGTCTCAAATTGTTCTTAATTAGTCGAGTTTGTAGACGATAGAATGAATCACAAAAAGTTGGAATCAACAATTTCGACGTGGTATGAAAAAGATGAGTTTGGAATGGAGTTTCACCCAAAATGAGTGGATTTTGCGAAAATTGTGAAAAACCATTCAGATGAGTTGTTCTCACGGAAAGTTGCGAAATTGAGTTTTAGGATTCCGATTGAATGGCAAACAAAACAAATTTCATGCAAACGTTTTCCACGATTTTTCCACTCGAACGGGTGGAATTCCCTAAAACCCCGTTTGGGCTTGTATTTGCATAAGCTCTTGCGGTTAAGAGTTTGCGTTGATCATCAATCATTCATTCAGTCAATCAATCAGTCTGGGAAAACAGCTTTAAATATAGAGATCAAGACTATGCTACACATGTTGCCTGGAAGGGTATGGAGACTTCGACCAGCCCCGAAGGTAAAGTTATGACCCTTATTGATGGATCTCTTCTATTCGGACAGGCGGCGGTCGCAACACTGCAACAGAGTCGGAAACGGAGAACGAGAACACCAATCCGTTGGCCCTGACGCCGCTGGGCAACTCCGGCGTTGCCAAGAACAACAACAACAGCAGCAGCAGCAACAACAACAACAACAGTAACAACAACAACACTGCCGCCGCCTTGCAGGACGGCGATTCGAACTTTGTGTCGAACGATTCCACCTCACAGGAGCCGAACATTGATGACAACACCACGCAGACCACGGCCACCACATCCACGGAGGATGGTGATGGGCCGATGGGCGTGGCTACGCCGCTCGCCTCCGATTCGGAAAGTAATCTCGAGGCGCCGCTCAAAAGTCGCCTGGCGGCAGCTGGACCAGCAGCAGCAGGAGCAGCAGCAGGAGGAGCAGAAGGAGCAGCAGCTGTTGCCCCGTCGCACAACAACACCAAGCAGATCAACAATAATGGACAAAGCGTTGCGCAGCCAGCGGCAGCTGCAGCGGCTGCAGCTGCAGTTCCAACTGCTGCCGTCGCCGCCGCCGCAGCCAATGGGAATGGGAATGGAAACGGAGTTCTTGCGCTGGGCGGTGCGGCGGCAGCGGCAGCGGCTGATGTTGATGATGATGACGATGAGGAGGAGGATGAGGAGGAGGATGATGATGATGATGATGTTGAGGACGATGATGAGCTAGAGGCTGATGAGAGCAACAGCAGCGGCAGCAATTTGCGTGCCAGCAAACTGCAGCATTTGGCAGCTGCCGCTGCTGCGGCGACGACAGAAGCGAAAGCGCTGACAGCGCCATCTATTGGACAGAAGCGCACCGCGCTGCACTGTGAGTTGGAGGGGAATAATGCATCTGCTGGCGCTGCTGCTGCTGCTGCAGGCGACAAATCGCCAGAGCTGAAGAAACTGCGCAGCGACTGAGCAGCACCGTTAGGCCGCACGCGTATCTGCGTATCTGGTGGAAAGACATATGTATGTAGTGCAGTTGAGTCCGACATTTGAGAGCAACATTACCTACACTTTGCCACAACAACATTCAAGAAATTTTACTATTAAGCAAAACTAATTATACATATAATATATAATATATATATACAACAAAGAAAGCATAAAGAGAAACACATAACAAGAAGAGCAGCACACAAACACACACACACACACACACACACACACACACACACACACACACACACACACACACACACACACACACACACTCACACACACACAAAAACACACATACACAACGAGAACATAACATAGAAGGAGAACGAGAAGCAGCACAGCAGCAGCAGCACATAACATAACATAGGCTTAACAGCAAAAGAAAAAAAAACAACAAAAAAAAACAAGAAAAAGGAGAACCCATAAAAGAGATACATTTCACTAACACACCACACACACACACCACACACACACACACCACACACACACACACACCACACACACACACACACCACACACACACACCACACACACACACTCAGACATTACTTAGGAACATAGTGCGGGCGCGAATTAGATGAAGTTTAAGTTGAAATTGAGGATTAAAGCGAGGAGAAGGTTGAATTGAAAGATGACGACAATTGATAAATGATATAAAGAGAAATAGCCATACGGAGTCCCCAATTGCAGCAGCGATAACATAAATGATATGTGAAAAGAACAAGAAAGAAAAAAAAACAAAATACAAAATACATAGTAACTATTGAATCAGAAACAAATTGATATTTTTACACAGTCAAATGAAATGAGTAACAAATGATGAAAATTTACAAATGCCGCAGTTGCCCACTACATACAAGAAACGGATGAAAAAAACAATAATTATAATAAAAGTAATTTATATAAGTATTTAAAATTAACAATAAATCAAAAACTTGTCGCATAAACTCAACACAATCGTCCTCCGGTAGATCGCCGCTTCCATCACATACACACGCGCACCTTTTTCTCTTTCTCTCTCTCTCTCTCTCTCTCTCTCACCCACACACAAGCTCACTAAAATTCACCACACATACATCCCACATGCAGGCAGACGACGCCGCCGTCGACGTCGACTGAGCAAAAACAAAAACAAGAAAAAAATACAAAAACTCATTTGAACAATGCGAAATTTTTGTGGTCGTATTCGTATAATATAATTTATAATTTATGTGTACAACTTTTTTTTTTTTAAATACTATATATAATACTGAATTTTTTATAATTTATACGATAATAATTTTTCATTTGATTTAACAACTAAATTTAATTTGCATACGCATTCATTTGGCATCGATCTACTTTTGTCTGTGGGGAAGTAGCCTAATACGATAATTTTTTTTTAGCGCCTGCTGCTTTCAATTGGAATCGAAAGCGAAGCAGTTGCTAGAACATCATCTCAACATTATAAACATTTTTAATTGATATAGCATAAGTCCAAATAAATTGTGAAAATATTAAGAGTACAACCCAGCCGGATGCAAACCAATGAAACCTTCAAGTACCTGTCGAATGAATTTCTGAATTTCTGAATTTCGTTCTTAAAATTGTCAATTGCAAACGGTTTTAAATATTTCACACAGGCGCGTTAACGATTGTTATCGACCAGCCGCCACCAGTAAGCGACTTATCGGAGGTGGTTGGTCTGCGATTTAGATATATGTTTGTACTGCTTAGTTAAAGCAACTAGGCTTGAATAGCTGCACAATTGAAAGTAATTAACATTCTGCAATAATTAACAAGCATACAAACGCAAGAAGCTGCAATTATCGAATATGCGCATCCCTGGCGTATGCAACGAAAAGTACTGTATTTATATCGATAGTATTTATGTGCTGTGCACGAAATATCGTTTGAGAATATGGGCATTTATCGATACGCCAGCAACATCCCTAATTTGGTATTTTGTTATTTATTTATTAAAACAAAAAAGAATAAAAATCAAATAAAAACTGTGTCATTCGAGTGCCGTTGCGCTGTTCCAGCTATGAAGTGCCGCGCAATGTTTAGCAACAGTCAAAACCGAAGCTAAACACTCGGTGACTATGCGACAAAAACGGCAGAAACACACGCTCCCAACACAACATTAACTAGCAACGCACGCACACACACACACACACACAGCACACACACACACACGTAAACAAAGGGAAGGACGCGACGAGAAGGACAAACGGATCACAGAGTAGCGGATACGATTAATTGCGGCACTAGCCATGCTGCTAGTGCGTCAGCTGTTCGGCTCCTCCTCGAATTCGTGGGTGCGCGCCCTAATCATATTCGTGCTCGCCTGGGCGGTGCTCGTCTACGTGTTCGTCCTCAAGCTGACCAACAGCCAGAGCCATGGCCAAAACCATCAGGCGCTCGCCCATACCGGCGCCGGCGGCGGCAGCGGCGGCGACAATGAGCACAATTCCCGACGCATCAACCAGGCGCTGCAGCTGCTCGAGCACACGGAACGGCGCAACGAGGAGCTCAAGCTGCTCATCGATGAGCTGATGAGGTATGTTGCCACCAGGTGCCACATCATCATCATCATCATCAGCCACAAGTAGACCCTAAGCCGTAACCCCAATCCAACACCCCCCCCCCCCCCCCTATCTGTCTCCCTCGATTCCCGCCTAATCCCCAGCAAAATTTGCTCCATTAATGCGTTCATTCATATGCAAAATAAGGCAAGAGAAAATGGACTTCGGCTCGCCGAAGCTTGTATACCCTAACAGAGATGTTTATGTGTGATATATAGAGATATATATAGAGATATATAGATGTATATAGAAACAAGTTATGTGAGCTACTTTTGATTAGCTTAACAAGTTTTCTTTACTATGCGAGCTATTTGATATAGTTTATAGATCACGCTTTCCTTATATAGGATTGTTCCTATGGGATATGGGATTAGCTAACTATTCGATCTACTAAGCGATCTTTCCTATATCAAGTTATATAGCTTAGCTAACGTATATTGACATGATCTAAGCCACATTAAGGCGCCCAATTGTCGGGTTTAATATCGATAATCAAGCGATCGTACTTATGGGCTATATGTTATAGTATAGACATAGCTGTAGATAATAGATATAGTAGATATATATAGTAAAACGATCTTTGATAGCTGCAAAACTGAAGCGCTAATTGATATGCAAAGAGACAGACAGGCAGATAAACAAGCAGATAGATAGATAGATCAATAGACAGACAGACAGACAGATTAACAGACAGACAGACAGATGGATAGATAGATAGATAGATAGATAGATAGATAGATAGATAGATAGATAGATAGATAGATAGATAGATAGACAGACAGACAGACAGACAGACAGACAGACAGACAGACAGATAGATAGATGGATATATATATCGATAGACAGACAGACAGCTTAACATATAGTTTAACATACAGATTAACATACAGATTAACAGACAGACAGACAGATGGATAGATAGATAGACAGACAGGCAGATAAACAAGCAGATAGTTAGATAGATAGATAGATGGATAGTTAGATGGAAAGATAGATGGATAGATCGATAAACAGACAGATTAACAGACAGACAGACAGTCAGATAGATAGATAGCTAGATGGATAGATATATCGATAGACAGACAGACAGCTTAACATTTAGTTTAACATACAGGTTAACATACAGATTAACAGACAGATTAACAGATAGCTTAACAGACAGCTTAACAGACAGACAGACAGACAGTTGGCCAGTCAGTTAAAGCTATTCATGCTGATCAGGAATATATATATAAAAAAACTGGCCCAAATGTCTTCCCTCATACATATGTGACAAAACGGATGAGTTTGTGGCTCCACCCTCTGCTAGGGTATGCAAATGATGCGCGGTCACGCTCGACACGTCGCCGCCTGACGAATTACGAATCACGAATCACCACGCACAACCACAATGTGTGTGTGTGCGTGTGTGTGTGCGTGTGTGTGTGTGTGTGTGTGCGTGTGTGTGTCAGTTGTTATCTTGTGTAATTTTTGCAGCGAGCAGCTGGATAAACAGAGCGCCATGAAGCTAATGCAAAGGCTGGAGAACGACTCGCACAATGCGAAGCACACGCTGGGCGACAATCTCCCAGAGGATACGCTGTTCGAGGTGGTCGCCGCGGATGCGGATCCGGATGCGGATGGGCCGGATCGGCTGGCCGGGCAGGCGGGCATTGAGCCCAGTTTGGAGTATGAGCTGACGCGTCGGCGCATCCAAACGAACATTGCCGAGATCTGGAGCTACTTCAGCAGCGAGCTGGGCAAAATACGCAAAATAGTGGGCAGCGGCAATGCCGAGCTGGAGGAGTCCATACAGCAGGTGCTGCTGCAGGGCGCCGAGCACAAGCGTTCGCTGCTCAGCGACATGGATCAGCTGCGGCGCGTCGATGGCTACGAGCCGTGGCGCCAGCGGGAGGCCAAAGAGCTGAGCGATCTTGTCCAGCGGCGACTGCATCATCTACAGAATCCCAGCGATTGCTCCAATGCCCGCAAGCTTGTCTGCAAGCTGAACAAGGTCCAATCCAGCCCTATATACAATGCCAACCATCCATTCCAGCATGCTCTCCGCCTCTCACTCACTCTCTCACTCTCACTCTCAGCCTCACTCTCACTCTCTCACTCACGCTCCTTCACTCACTTTTGTCTGCCATTCTTCTTTCTAGTCCATTCGCTAACGTTCTGTCTTCTGCTCTCTTAATAGCAAGAGCTTGCATTTTCTTTGTTCATCTTTCTTTCTTTTTCATCCTGTATTTCCGCTTCAGGGAAATCTATTTTCCCTTCCACAAGCTCTTTCACTTTGTTTTTGGATATTCTCGCCTTTCCTTTTGTCTTTGCATATTCTTCTTTCTTCTCCTCGCCTGCTCTTTCATTTTGTTCTCATCTTTTTATTTTGCCTGTGAAACTTTATGTTATTTATTTTTCCTTGTATCCTCTCTTCTTTTCCTCTCATTCTTCTTTCTTATGCCCATTCGCAAACGTTGCACTGGCCGCTTTTTCATTCTCCTGAGAAGATGCTCTTTCTTTATTTTCTTATATTTCATTCTCATTCATTTTATTTTAACTTTTAATATTCTGTCATAGGCATGCCCTCTCATTTCAATTTGTTTTTCTTCGTGTGGTCTCTTTCATTTTCATTTTCCATGTACTTTTCGCATGCTCTCTCTTTCCTTTTATCGTTTCATGCTCCTTTGTTTTCCAAAGCAGTTCTGTGTTAATATTCTGCTCGCATTTAAATCTCAATCTCCATTTCTATATTTCCTTCCTTCCATTTCCGTTCTCTGCAGAGTTAGCTTCTCTTTTTCGTCATTCTCTTTGCTGTTGCATTCGTAAACGTTGCAGTGCAAGCTTCTTGTCATTTCTTCTTCCAATCAAAGCTTTTGTTTTATATTTATGATCCATATTTACTTTTCCCAGGGGTAACGTTTTTTGTTCTCCATTCTCTCTTTTCTGTTGCATTCGTAAACGTTGCAATGGAACCTTCTTTAATATATTTGTGATCTATATTTGTTTTACCTTCAATTCTGCCATTCCATTTTCCATTCTCTGCAGAGGTAACTTTTGTTATTCTTCATTCTCTCTTTGCTGTTGCATTCGTAAACGTTATAGTAAAACCTTTTGTAGTATATTTATGCTCTATATTTGTTTTACCTTCAATTCTGCCATTCCATTTTCCATTCTCTGCAGAGGTAACTTTTGTTATTCTTCATTCTCTCTTTGCTGTTGCATTCGTAAACGTTATAGTAAAACCTTTTGTAGTATATTTATGCTCTATATTTGTTTTACCTTCAATTCTGCCATTCCATTTTCCATTCTCTGCAGAGGTAACTTTTGTTATTCTTCATTCTCTCTTTGCTGTTGCATTCGTAAACGTTATAGTAAAACCTTTTGTAGTATATTTATGCTCTATATTTGTTTTACCTTCAATTCTTCCATTCCATTTTCCATTCTCTGCACGATAAGCTACTGTTTTTCGTCCATCTCTCTTTTCTGTTGCATTCGTAAACGTTGCACTGACTCCTTTAAAGCCTTTCCAAGTTAATTTCCATGCGATTGTGTATTCATTTTGTGAGTGTGCTTCTTGCAGGGCTGTGGCTACGGCTGCCAGCTGCATCACGTGGTCTACTGCTTCATCGTGGCGTACGCCACGGAACGGACGCTGATACTGAAGTCGCGGGGCTGGCGCTACCACAAGGGCGGCTGGGAGGAGGTGTTCCGTCCGGTGTCGGACAGCTGCCACGATGCGGGCAGCTCGTATGCGTACAATTGGCCCGGCAAGGCGAACACCCAGGTGCTGGTGCTGCCCATCATTGACTCGCTGATGCCGCGTCCGCCGTACCTGCCGCTGGCCGTGCCCGAGGATCTGGCGCCGCGTCTGAAGCGCCTGCACGGCGATCCGATTGTCTGGTGGGTCGGCCAGTTCCTCAAATATTTGCTGCGTCCGCAGACGGCGACGCGCGACTTCCTCAACTCGGGCATGCGCAAGCTCGGCTGGGAGCGTCCCATTGTGGGGTAAGCTGCATCGCTAGCCACGGCCAAGTTCGACAACTAATGCGCTCCATTTCCATTTCCATTTCCGTTTCCGTTTCCAGCGTCCATGTGCGTCGCACGGACAAGGTGGGCACGGAGGCTGCCTTCCACGGCATCGAGGAGTATATGACGCACGTGGAGGACTATTATCGGACGCTGGAGATCAATGGCAGCAGCGTCGTCCGTCGCATCTTTCTCGCCTCGGACGATGCGCGCGTCATTGAGGAGGCGCGCAAAAGCTATCCCCAGTACCAGATCGTCGGCGATCCGGAGGTGGCGCGCATGGCCGCCGTCTCCACGCGTTACACGGACACGGCCCTGAACGGCATCATATTGGACATCCATCTGTTGTCCATGTCCGACTATCTGGTGTGCACGTTCTCCTCGCAGGTCTGTCGCGTCGCCTACGAGATAATGCAGACCATGTATCCGGATGCGGCATATCGCTTCAAATCCCTCGACGACATCTACTATTATGGCGGCCAGAATCCGCACAATCGTCGCGCGATTATCGCGCACAAGCCGCGCACCCACGAGGATCTGCAGCTGAAAGTTGGGGATCTTGTCTCGGTTGCGGGCAACCATTGGGATGGCAATTCCAAGGGCAAGAATACGCGCACCAATCAGGGCGGACTCTTCCCCTCCTTCAAGGTGGTCGACAAGGTCGAAACGGCCAAGCTGCCCGTCTACGCGGGCGTCTAGGCCCGCTTCCAGTTGTGCGCCTCTCTCTCTGAATCTCAAATCCAGATGTTGGGTGTGTGCAACCAAAGTTCTCGTAACTCGTAACAAAATTGAAATTGCCGAACAAAAACTCCGACTCGAATCTCGTTTCTGGAATGTGGACAAATGGCAAAAGCGATTCCAAATTGTTGCACTAATTCTATGCATTTGACGTAAGCCGCAGAAATTAATTAAATGTTGACAACATAAAGAATATACATATAGAAATACATATACGTCTCTATATAGCGTATATTTATTATTATATATATATATATATATATATATATATATATATAGGCATATACGTATATATAGTCGGTTTAAGCATGCCTGTAGGGCTCGAATACGCGCAATATAGTTTATCCCCTGTAACATAGACGAAACACAAATGTATGAGAAATAAAATTAGTAAAGTTTTAATTTTCAACTGTGTCGCATTCATTTGGCCAACGAAAATGTACCAAGTGCACCAAATGTACCACAATTGGTACTTTCTTAATGCAATGTACCATTTTCGTATTAAAGGGGTACTTTTATGGGAGCCACGCCTATTGGGGGGCGGACAAACAACAGATTGACAAGTTTGACAGTTCTGATCCACCCAAGATCAAGCCATGATCCAATCTTCGCCCCTTAAAACGAAAATGTACCAAATGTACCACAATTGGTACTTTCCTAATGCAACGTACCATTTTCCTTTTAAAGTTATGACAAGTTCGGCAGTTCTGATCCTACCAAGATCAAGCCATGATTCACGCTTAGTCCCTTAAAACGAAAATGTACGAAATGTACCACAATTGGTACTTTCCTAATGCAATGTACCATTTTCCTATTAAAGTATTGACAAGTTTGACAGTTCTGATCTTACCAAGATCAAGCCATGATCCAATCTTCGTCCCGTAAAACGAAAATGTACCAAATGTACCACAATTGGTACTTTCCTAATGCAATGTACCATTTTCCTATTAAAGTTATGACAAGTTTGGCAGCTCTGATCCTACCAAGATCAAGCCATGATCCAATCTTCGCCCCTTAAAACTGTCATGGATATTCCTTTAAGTCACAGTTTGAAAGTCACCGTTACAGTTTTGGAGTCACTCGCCGAGACAAAACGAGCAGTCGCCTTTCGACTGATTTAATCGGCAATTACAACGTGTTCAACGTTCTAATTTGTTGCTAAAATTATTTTATATATATTTGCAATAAATTTTAATAATAATTTCTGTAAATATGTGCGAATTTAGGTGCTTTTTAGGTTCAACAAATGTAAACTGGAATAACTTTCATTTAAAACCCGTTGCTCTTAAGCAAACTTAACAGAGGTACTTTTTTTTTTTTTATAAGAATTTGGTACATTTTGTATTAGTTTTTGGTACAAAATGGCGGCCGTGCTGACAATGTCAATGGCCGGCTATCGATAACACTGACCCGGCGATACACACACACACACACACACAATTGCAAGTTTTTATCGAATGATATTCGGACGCAGGTTCAAAATCCGAGCCGGCAGATGATTTGCGTGCGAAGCGCTGCTGACTCAGACGCATTTACTGGTAGGAATGTCACAAATTATAAACAAGAATAATATACGAAAATTCCCAAAAATATAATTAAAAATGACAAAAAACCAAAACAGGCGCCAATTGACGGCGACTGCGAAATGAAAAACGTGATAAGCGGCGGCGCGTAAACAAAAAACGAGCAAAATAAAAATATGTACATACCTGCAAGCATATATATGTACATATAAATATATGTATGCATGTATGTGTATAAATTGAAGCACATCAGAAAATTATTTATATGCGTAATGTAATTAAGTACTCAATGAACCGCAGGGAAGTCGCCGCAAGCAGCAACAAAAAGCGGCCAAACAGGCAGCTGCCGTTAAACCGGGCCGTATGGCAATGGGCGCGAGCAGGAGCGGTATATGCGCCAGCCATGCATTGGACAAGGTCAAGTTGGCTCAGCCGCTGCCGCTGCCGCAGCTCAGTCTCAGCTGGCGCCGTTCGATAAGCTTCGGCTTTTTTGATAACACGCACACGGATTCTGTATAAAACATTGCCGCCGCATCCCAATCAGCATCACTTGCGGACTTACAGCCCAATCAGCAACAGCGTGTTTCCAATTCCCAATTTCCCATTCCACATTCCAACAAGATGTCGTCGCAGTTCAATTTTGTCGCTCTGCTCGCCTGCGCTTTTGTCCTTGTGCTGGCCAGCCACAGCGCGCAGGCGGCCATTGCGCGCGCCGACTTCAGCAATCCCAGTAAGTATATGTCCAATTGGAATTGACTGGAATTTCTATGGCAGACATATGTATATACATACACATATATTTACATATTCAATTTTGTTTATTTGCTTAGCTTACCCGGGCAAGTGCGTGCTGGACTCCAACTCGATAATGTCGCCCGGTCAGACGGGCAAGGCGCCGAATCATCTCTGCGCCGGCGTCACATGCCTGGATAACGGACATGTCGAGTTTCGCACATGCACCGCTGTGGCGCCACGCAAGGGCTGCAAGCTGCGCGACTTTGTCAACACTAATCGCAGCTTCCCCGAGTGCTGTGAGCGCACCTACGACTGCAACAAGCAGATTTAAATGTTATCGTTGAGCGCGCTGCTTTGTGCATATTTTTTGTTTCCTTTTTACATATGTTTGTTTGGTTTTTTTTTCGTTTTTATTTATTTTGTATACTACAACATAACAATTAAAATGTAAACGCTTAGCAATACAATTAAATAATTTAATAAAATCATTAACAGAAAATACATATGCATCTATGTATGTTTGTATGTTTGTATGCATGTATGCATGTATGTATGTATGTTTGTTTGTTGTTGCTGTGGGCATTGGGCAAAAGGCCTTTGCTGTTACACTACGTGTGTGTGTGTGTGTGTATGCGTGTGTGTGTTGTTCTTCTTTACTATATACGTACGCATAGTTGGCGTAGTTTTTATGTTATGCAACACAGTTCGTTGAACTCTTATACACCTCGCACGTATGTATGTATGTATGCATACGTAATCTGTGTGTGACAATGCGGATTGCCCGCGCATAAACAGAACAAAATGAATCGGAAGAAAATAAAGGAAACCGTTTACTTTTGATAAGTGCTGCACGTTGTTTTGGTGTCTCTTTCTTGTTTTGTTTTGTTTTGTTTTTTTTTTGTTTCTAATTATTATTATTATATTTTTTAGTAGTTTTTTTTTCTTTTAGTAACTGTTGCGTTAGTGTGTGCGTGGGCTGGCCGTCTCCTATCGACTGAGATTGTTTATGTAGAGCGCATGGAGCTCGGTGCGCGGAGTATTCTCGAACAGGGCGGCACGATTCTGGCCCTCGCCCTTCTTCACCCAATGGCCGTAGACGCGGAAGGCGCAGCCATCGATAACCTGTCAAGGTGGATAAAAAAACGGTTAATTGTTGGGCAGTGTTGTAACGCGCGTGTGTGTATTCGTGTATTTACCTTGCGCAGCACCTTGACGCGATACGGATCGCGTATGGCATCCTCGACATGCAGCGGCTCGGCCGTGTAGCGCAGGCGGCGTATCCTAATGACAGCGCGTATCACTAATATGGCAAATTGGAACTTTTTGCGCGCATTGAAGCGACTCTGTTTCCGCAGCTACATGTACAAACAAAATAAAAATAAAAACCACACAGAGGATGGGGCTCAATTAGTTATGGGTTAAGTAATTCAAATTTTGTTGTTAGGATTTTTTATTAATTTATTTTTTTTTTTTTTAATTTTAGTTCATACGCCTTGGATTAATATGATTAACGTTAGCAGCTTTTCGATGCAACAATTCGGTGAGTGTGTTTTTTGTTTTGGTTTGCAAGGTTAAAAGACTTTACGCGAACACAGCTTGCGCTACAATAGTGTGAGTGTGTGTGTGTGGGTGGATGGGTGTGTGCGTGTGTGTGAGTGAGAGAGAGAGAGACAGACTGTCGGCTTAGTCGATGCATTTGTATTAAGTTAGACTAAGCTGTTAGTTGCGTGCTGTTAATGCGGTGCATTTAACATACCCATGTTAATGCGACTATGAGAGAGAGAGAGAGAGAGAGAGAGAGAGAGTGGGGGATACATAATTCACCACGGTGTCTCTCACGGTGTGCGTGCGAATGTTTGTGGTGTATTCGTGTGTGAGAAGCAAAAGCAGAAGCAAATCAACAAATAACGGGATTCAAAGAACTCAAAAGTGTGGTGTGGGTAGTAGGCGTAACTGTTAATTCAGTGAGGCGAGTGAGAAAGAGAGCGCATGCGGAACGCGCTCAAGGACAACACACACACAAATATATAGATATATGTACATAATTATAGACATACATATATATTGGATATGGCAAATTATATATGTATATGTATGTATATACTGTAAGGTAACTAATTGTTTATAAATTGGATTTTTTTTTGTTGTTGGCAGTTTGACTTTTTGGTTTACTCACAAGGGAGTCTCCACAACACCGACTTATAGACACACATCTTATAAGGGCGTTGAGACTCTGACAATATAGAGTACATGACACACAAAACAAAACGTGTATATCAAATCATACAGAGGAGAAATTAAGAACAAAACAAAAAACATCGTCAGTGAATCGGTAAGCGTAATTGTTGTTGTTGTTGTTTTTTTTTTTTTTTTTTATAATTTGTTGTTCTTGTTCATATATTATCTATGTGAATATGTGGTGTATGTATGCATATGCTCAGAGGTGTACTTAACAGTTAGAACAGAAAATAAGATGCATGCAAAGCCAAAGAGAAGGTGAGATTGTGAGAGCGAGAGAGACAGAAAGCGCAAACTACAACAGCATTATGATTAGCGATACACAACATATTTATACGAGAATACCAGACAAATTAAACGGCCAAAGCGTTCTTATTCTTTACACTTTTTTCTTTTTTTTTTTTGCGATAATTTGACTACATCCAGTTAACCCAAAGATATGTATATATATATATATATACTACATACTATAAAGGTGCATATAATACAGTTTTTATAATTCAAATACGACTAAATAGTTTATAAATATTATAAAATTAATCATAAGTGTTACAAACTAAACAAGTGTTCCATGTACCAGGCTGGCAAATAGAGTATCAAAGAGAGCCAAGGTTGCAGAAATTAATGAGTAAGAGAGAGAGAGAGAGAGAGAGCAAAGAGTGTGTGTGTGAGTGGTGAGTATGTCCTGCTAAATTTTACTGTGCTTAAGTGAAATTAAAGGAACGAGTGGAATTGAAATGTAAGCGATGAGCATTGAGTGTGTGTGTGTGTGTGTGTGTGTGTTGGCGCCGCTGCCAAAGGTAAGTGTGCGTGTGTGTGTGTGTGTGTGAGTGATGCCTGAAACTTGGCGGTGAGTGTTGGGATTCTTATTGGATGATGGCACTAGTCAAAGTCAACTAAAAAGCGCGTTTCGTTGATAGAGCATAAAGAATGCGGTGTAGAACTAAATTGATACGTTAACATAAAACAAAACAAAGGAAAAACCTGCCTGCACTGATGAATACAATAAATGTTTTGCATTTGCATTTGCCGCACTCTCATAATTATCGTTATCGTTATCGATGCCCAACTGTTGCCGCGCCTTGATAACTGTTCCCGCCTGCGGTCGCTGGCGCTGCTGCTGTTGCTGCTGCTGCTGCTGCTGCTGCTGGAACTGTAACTGCTGCTGCTGCTGTTGATAGTAGACGGTGGCCGTCAAGGTCATCGAGGAGGCTGTGTTGCAGGTGGAATTGGACGTTGTTGCTGTGGTTCCTGTTGTCACATTACCACCACCCCCCGCTGCCTCCTGCTGCTGCTGCTGCTGCAGCTGCAGCTGCAGCTTTTGTTTGTCCGGATCCGGGGCAATGTAACTGCTGCTGCTGCTGCTGCTGGCGGCGGCGACGTCGCGCAGGCGATTCGATGAATACGAGCTCTGCGGCGCACTGCAGTATATGTAGGAGGAGGAGCTGCTGCCAGCGTTGCCACTGTTCAGCTGGTTATAGCGAAAGGCTGCCTGATTGTGGCTAGAGCTTGGGCCGTTACCGATACCGATACCTGAACCGATACCGATACCGATACCGATACCAGTGCCCGCAACGTTGCCTGGATAATTGAGGTATTGTCTGGTATTTGAATGCAGTTGCTGCATATATGTTGCATCGTTCATTAGAACCTAATTATCACATTTTGGATTTGTTTGATTTGAGAGAAATTGAGGCAAAGTGCAGGCAGCGCGTATATATGTTGGGTGGGCAAAAAAAAAACAAAAAACGCAAAGAAAATGAAGAATCAAAATTGTATAAATGTTAGGGTTATATCAAATGAACAAAACCACACAATAAACATAAAACTAAAAGTATCTCTATATATGTATATGTATGTATATGTACTCTATATGCCTATTAATTAGACTTAACTTAAACATATTTTGTGGAATTCTTTTACTTCTGAAAACCGCGCCTAACTTTCTCTTTATATGCACCTTTCTTTTTCTTCTTTTTTTTTGTTTGTTTTGGTATTCTCCTCACTTAAGCTAATAGAAGAGAGAGAGAGAGACACACGCACACATGCAGGCAGTATAAGAGTATACAGCACATATACAGTCGTGGTGAGTTTCGTGTAGATGTTAACGCCAGATGCTAGACAGAGTTGGCATGCATGCACATGGTGGGGTGGGGTGGGTTGCCGTTGGCTTTCGCTTCAAGCTGTTGCTGCGCTGTTGTTGTTGTTGTTGTTAATGTTATCGTTATCGCTTATCGATAAATGTAGAAAAGAAAACAATCGCAATCGCAATCGCAATCGCACACGCAACGGGACAAGGACAACGAATACATATAGATATTGATATTGAGACAAGCAAATAAATTGTATGTTTAAAGCAATTAAGAGAATTAATTAACATACATACATACTTAAAATGCGTAAAATGTGTAACTTTAAGGTTATGTAAATGGATTAAATGCCGGCATAGATGGCACGCATTCAAAAACGATAACGAGCACGATTACGATAACTGGATAACTAGTCGATAAACACATACAAAACATTTCGGTGTTAATTGATCGAATCGAATCGAAGCGAATCGAATCGAAACACAATGCAAATATATATAACACAAAATGCAACAATATAATGTGACTGTTTCTTTTCTTTTCAATTATTATCATTATTATTATTATTTGTAATTGTATTTGAATTTGGCTGCTGTTGTAGTTGTTTATAAGTAATTGGGGGTTAGTCCGGAAATAATTCGTTACCAGTGCGATTTCAGTGATGCGACTCATTCTTCTGGACTTGGTCGACAGGCTGCGCTTGAGGCCATCAATGTTTTGCTCGAACAGCTTTTTTTCGTTTTTTTTTTTTTCGATATTTTTTCGATTTTTTGAGTGTTCGAAAATACATTTGGGCAAAAACATTTCAATTCGTATTCGTGTGTTTCGATTTTGGTAAAATAAACGTATATATGGTTTTTTTTTTGTATTATATTGTTTATATGTAAGAAAAAGAGAAAAATGTACGTATATATAATAAAGTTTAAAACATAAGAAATTAACAAAAAAAAAAAGAAAACAAAAAAAAGAAATAGATATATATATATAAATGGGTTTAAGTTGGCTTAACTTAAGGCAAAACATAGGAGATTTAAATAAATATTTATATCAAGTAACTAAAAAGCGAAGTGGAATTAGCAGCTGGTTTCTAGAACTTAAACGGGAAATTGAAATACAGTGAACGCTCGAGTAGTGGGAATGTCAGACATATTTTATGCAAGTCTATATAGAGAATTCAATTTTAGAATGGAAATATTTAAGCTTGCACTTAAAAGAATATAATGAAACGTTCTTCTTATCGAGTGCTCACTGTACTTGTGCGCAGCTTTCCAGATGCAATACGAGTTCAACTCGTCAACGCTTCAAGGCGGATTATATTATTTTATATATATATGTGTATTATAGATTATACAAAAA
Organism: Drosophila montana; assembly: GCF_035044405.1. NCBI lineage: Eukaryota > Metazoa > Arthropoda > Insecta > Diptera > Drosophilidae > Drosophila > Drosophila montana. The sequence continues at coordinate 519,869 of NW_026997533.1, forward strand.
TAAAGCAGTTAATAAAGGCTTGTGGAAATTGTGAGTCACAGTTGTGTATTTCAGAGTTTAACGGCGAGGGGGGACGGGGGGGGGGATTAGAGACATTTGTCCGAGCAGTGTTGCCAACAATTTGAAAGAAAAAATAAACTGAAACCAGTTGGGAATTTTAACAATTTGTGCTAGCTGAAAATAGGCAAAATTTAGCTAGAAAATAGCTGCCTTTGGCAACACTGCCATTAAGCCAAGTTTAGCTTGAAACCGAAAAACCTGGACACCACATAAAGGCAAGGGGGTGGGGGGGGGGGGGGGGGTTAGATTTATCTTTAGATAACTATGAGATATGCCGTGCTGAATGTGCGGGAACTTAAGACTATATATAGATATATGTATAGCAAGTATATAGCTATGGTGTTTAAGGTGTGTGCGCTTAAGAGACCTGCATCTGAATCTGAATCTGTAACCGGATCCGGAACCGGAACCGGAACCAGGGCCTGGCAACTAGACGATATGGATAAACATACGGACTAGAATATATATGTATACACTATAGTAATGCCTAGGGTCTGGCGGATGGGTCCTGCAGCTGGCGAGGGCGCCGGCACTTACCATTTGATTGAAGAATGGATGTCTTAATACTTCCTTGACGGTGATACGTTGCGCAGGATCAACGACTAGACATTTGCGTATCAGATCTTTGGGATCCTCTGCAAGACAGTCAGAATAATATCTGATGCGATTAAATATGTATATATATATATATATATATTGTGTGTGCTCGACTCTTGCCTGAAATATCGGCCCATTCGGGCGAGGTGAAGCTATATTTGCCCTCCATGATGTTGCGCAGCATCACCATCTGCTTGCGATGCCAAAAGGGCGGACAGCCGACCAGGAGCGTGAACATAATAACGCCGCAGGCCCAGCTGCAGGTGGATAAACAAGGCAAGTGGTTATTAATAATAGCAAAAAAGATTTAGACGGTTGCTTCTCCTACATGTCCACCTCCTGCGAGTAGCCCGGCGAGCCCTCGAACATGTTGCACTTGAGCGTCTCCGGGGCCAAGTAGCCCGGCGTGCCGCACAGATCTGCAAGGTTGAGAGGGAGGGAGGTTAGTATATATAATATACTCTATGATATGCATTCACAGTTGCGATCCGATCACCTGTAAGTTTCTCGCCCTCGTGCAGCTGCTTGGCGAAGCCAAAGTCTGTGATCTTCACATTGTGATTCTCGTCGAGCAGTATGTTCTCCGGCTTCAGGTCGCGATGGACAATGTTCTTGGCGTGTATATACTCGACGCCCTCGAATATCTGTCGCATTATGGTGCGCGTCTTCTTCTCGGAGAGCGTCACCACCGATGTCAGATAGTCGAAGAGCTCGCCCTTGGGGCACAGCTCGAATACGAGGAACACAAATGCATCCGACTCAAACACGTCCTGCAAATCGACTGTGAAACGGAATGGAGGAGTATAAATACAAATTGCATATATATATATATATATTTATTTTATTTTTGTCTCACTTATGTAGGGATGTCCCATCACCTGGCGCAGGATTGAGATTTCCTGTCTGGTTGCTTCGAGCATGTGATATGGATTCGTTTCGCCCGCCTCCGTTGTGGCGCCCAGATCAATAATCTTCGCCGCAAACTCCTTGCCCGTCTCCTTCTCGATGCAGCGTCGCACCGTCGAGCTGATGCCCCTGCCAAATACCAAATACCAAATGCGAAATGTTAAACGAAGGATCTGCTGCTGCGGCTTATGGAGTATGCAATGCGTTCGGTCTTTGCAGTCCGATCTAAATCCAGTTTTCAGGCCCAAGGTTATCCAAGTTATCCAAGCACACACATTCGATCTCCCACTTAAGCTAAACCAACAACAACAACAATCGAGTCTAGCCGATTGGAGTCAGGAATTTGGCCCGTTTTGGCATGTCCAAATGCTTGACAGAGTGTGCTCAAGATTTGCGCTATCTAATCCCGATAAGGTCTAGGGCCCTAAAAAGTTGGTTACATTGGTTACAGCTTTACGAGCTGTTTGCCTAGTGATGCGATGCACACGGCGTAACTCGATGACACGATACCTCTGCTCCATGATCAGCATTTCTTGACACTCAAGTTCAGTTCAAGGTTGCATTGAGCAAATATTATCCGAACTCTAGCAGGGGGTTATCTGCCAGGGCGTTATCTTCCACAGGGTCTAGCGCGGAGGGGCATCTTCCATAGGGTCTAGCAAAGGGGTATCTGCCCGGGGGTTATCTTCCACAGGAGCTAGCAGGAGGGTCTTGCCATAGGATCCAGCAGAGGAGTATCTGCCGTAGCGTCTTGCAGGGGGAGTATCTGCCAGGGGGTTATCTTCCATAAGATTCAGGAGGGGGATATCTTCCATAGGATCCAGCAGAGGGATATTATCCATAGGATTCAGGAGAGGGATATCTTCCACAGGGACTACCAAAGGGATACCTTGCACAGGGTCTAGCAGAGGGGTCACTACCATAGGATCCATCAGAGGGGTATCCTCCATAGGTTCTACCGGGGGCTATCTTCCATAGGGTCTTCTACCATATGGTTAAGCGGAAACTAGTTCGCTTTTAACGGACCTCGACCTCCCCCCCCCCCCTGGCTCGAGCTCAGCTTACACCGCTTGCCTGTACCCTCTACCCCCCCCCCCCCCCGGGGGTAGGGGCCTTGCGTCGTTTAATTCTGATGAATTTCGGGTACTACGCGACAGTTCACACGTCTCAGCTCAGCATTTGCCCATTGGGCAATTGAAGACGCCAACGCTTTGAGTCATGGCGCGAGAATTAGGCAACTCGTTGCAAAAAAATAAAAAACGAAATAAAATGATATATAAAAAATCAAATAAATAAAATATGAAAATGAATTGAAATAAACAAAGTTTACAATTGCGCGGAGTCGGCACAAAACAGCAACAAAATAAATAAATATAATAATACAAATAGCTCCGGGCACAGACCGAACCAGCGAATGCTCTACGCAGAGCCCAACAATCTTTTTCTACAGATATATCCAAGTACTCGGAATATCTTTGAATATCAAATGCAACTCTCAGGCAACACAGAGGAAACTTTCAAATAAGTTCTCTATTAGGTTTCGTATTTAGAGTGTGAAATATTACGAATCTGTGATTATGCATAGAAAATTTTATTCCTCCAGCTCTTAAAAGCTGTCATTTGATTAAACCGAATTTCGATATCGATTTCATGGAAATGGATCAAGTTATCGATTATTTGATGATCTTGAATTGCACTTATAAAATTTTGAAGATAAAAGTGAAATATTTTGGATCTATGGCTATGCCAGAGATTGCAGGCAAGATTTGGGTTCTTTAGCTCCCAAGAACTTCGATATCTGGTGAAGAAAAGCAAATCGATAACAATTCAATGGAAATCGGGCAAGTTATCGATTTTTTGAAGATCTTCATTTTCAGGGGAAAGTTAAACTATTTTGGATCTGTGACTATGACAGAAACTATATACAAAAATTTGGGTTCTCTAGCTCTTAAAAATTTCGATATATGCTAAGAAAACAGAATATATCGATAACGATATAATTGAGACTGGGCAAGTTATCGATGATTTAAAAACAGTTCGCAACAAAAAACAACTTATTCTTGTTTAACTCCATAATTGATAGTCAGATAATTGTTATAAATAAAAGGAGTTATCGATAATATGGAAATGAAAGGAGTTATCGATAATATGGAAATAAAAGGAGTTATCGATAATATGGAAATAAAAGGAGTTATCGATAATATGGAAATAAAAGGAGTTATCGATAATATGAAAATGAAAGGAGTTATCGGTAATATGGAAATGAAAGGAGTTATCGAAAGGAAAGGAGTTATGGAAATGAAAGGAGTTATCGAAAAAAAACTCAGAAGCCTGATCTGCGTAGCTTTAGGTGAATATGTTAGTCAAATTTCAAGACTCCAGCTCGAGTAGTTCCCGAGATCGAAGAAAGGACAGAGGGACGAAGGCGGGATTTGGATTATGTTTATACTTTTTGAGGTCGGGATGCTTTCTTTTGCCTTAACCTTTCTAATCTTTCTGTCCCTTTTCAATGTGTGTGCATGAGAAATGGACTTTTAAAGCTTTTAGCTTAATTAAGCCAGCTATTTCTTACCTGCCCAATATTTCTTTGGGTTCATATTTGGCATAGAAGCCCTTGGCCGCATCCTTGTCGGGCAGCAGGTCGTCTTCCTCGTCTTTGGCCATTAGATCGAGTGAAATTTTGGCGACGTTCTCAGACGGCGCAGCGGCAACAGCGCACTTTAGTTGTTCTTCTTCTTCTGCTTCTTCTTCTTATTCTTGTTAATTGTAATCCAAATCCGCAGTTGTGTCTGGCGACAGAATCCAATTCAACAATAATCCCCCCACACCGTTAAATCTCGCGCGCTCTCTCTCTCTCTCTCTCTCTCTGTCGCTCTTTTGGCGTGCTGCTATTTTTATAAACGACGCGACGCGTTGCGATGCGATCAGTGCACGAATTGAATCTGTTCCGTTATGTGCCGACAACTGGCCGACTGCGATTGAGGGGGGGCTGTGCTCTGCTGCGACCGCTGCTGCGATCGCTGCTGCTGCTGCGTTGTTCAGTTCTCTTTTTGCTTTTAATTACCAACAAATCGTTGACGTTGGCGTCGCTGCTGCTTCTGCTGCTGCTGCTGCCGCTGCCTCTGCTGCCGCTGCTGTTGTGCCGGTGTTTTGCAGCTCTGGCTGGTGGCTGACTTTGTATAAGAAGAAGCAGTAGCAGCAATTGTTGTTGCTGTATAAGTCAAATGTGGGCTGCTGCTGCTGCTGCTGTTGCTCTCTCATTCCCACTCGCTGGCTCGCTCACACTCAGCTGTTGTTACGGCTGCCGCTGCGGCTGCTGATTTAATTAATAACGAATGCCAGCTACAACAAATCGATTTAAACAGAACAACAACAAAAAAATAACAAAAAATCAAATCAAATAAAATAGAATTAGCATTTCTTTTTTTTTTTTTAGTTTTTTTTTTTAGTTTTGCGCTTATGAATGATTACACAACGCGTGGCCCAATAAATGGCGACAAATGCGTTCACATGCTTAATTACATGCACTCACTCCCACTCGCACAGACAGACACCCCCTCTCTCTCACTCTCTCTCTTGCACTCACTCAATATCTTAACTGTTTGTTTTGATCAGTTTTAATGCACATTTACTAGCACTGGACGGACACACGGCCAACAGACGAAACCGAACTCGAGCGTCGTCTCTCCACAGCTGCTGTTGCAGTCGACGTCACAATCGCTACTTTGCTTGCGTGTTTTTGTTGCCGCAGGTGAGTTTGTCGTTGTTGCTGTTGCTATTGCTTATCATTTGCATTCTTTTTTTTTTTTGTATTTTGGTAAGCTGGAGGCGCGTTGCCCAGCATGCACGTGTCCAAGGGTCAGCTGCGGCTGCAGATTTCAATTCGAGGTTTGTTCTCCTTTTCTAGCGCACACAACACCCAACACACAACACAACACCAGCGTGCAGGCAGGCAAGCAGGCAGCTAGCTAGCCAGCCAGACAGACGCACTGTCTCCGCCTCTAGCGGGTACATTTCAATGTCAACTAAGGTTAAAAGTAATACAGTTGGCGAGGGGAGTTTGCATTGCACATACACCGGACGCACGAACAGCTGCTGCAGTGTTGAAACGTTGCGGGCATAATTATCTCAGTTCGGATTTAGCAATATTAAATAGGCAAACAAAACCCTGTATTTTGGACACAACAATCACAATACTACCGAAACATCTACAAGTACCACAAATAAAACAGCTATCGATATCGAGTGCACATGCACCGATATGCCGATAACAAAACGCCATGCAACCCGCTGCTATCGTGCGATAGTTACGAGCCAGCTGTGCGATAGTTGCCAACGATGTGGCAGCTCGCGCACAGCGTTGCCACTAGAGCACAAAAACCGTTGCAGAATTTAAATTTTAGTTTTCAATTAAATTTGGACTTGTTTTTCATTTTGTTTATTTGACATACACGTATATATTTATGGGTTTATATTTTTGTTTATCTTTTGTTTTGGTTTTTTTGTTGTTGAATTGAATACAATTGTAAAAATTATGAAATAGACGTTATTAGTATTGGGCAAATGTTTACAATCTTTTCGTTCTTGTTTTCTACGTTTGAAGCAGTTATTTTGGGCAAAGTTTATGGAAAAAACATTTTGTTTTTCGCTTAATGCTTATGGTTTATTAATACTCCACAACGGGGTTTGATGTGGTTGTTAAATACGTGGCTCAACCTCGGTGTTTACAATATTTCGTTTCTTTCTGTTTTGTTTGTTTTTCTCTTGTTTTGTTTCGGTTTTAAAGTACACACAATCGAAAGTAAATATATATCGTTACATGTAAATATAATATATATAGGTATAGACGTACTACAATAAAAAAAAAAAAAAAAAAACGCGGAATACAAATACACAAATACACTTGCCAAAAAAAAGAAAAAAAAAACGGTTGCTCAGTGCCAAAGATACATTACAATAATATAAAGTAGTATTATGTATATATAATATGCATGTATATTTTAATATATATATATATAAAAAAAAAATGTTTTTCTTTTTTTTTTTTGCGCAAACGCATTTTAGGCCTACAAACTTATAAATAATATCTATGTATATATATATACGTATTTAAACGAAACTCAGCGCGTTTCAGGATCTGGTTCTGGTTCCGGCTCGAAACGGAACTGGTTCGTTCAGTACAATAGATCGGTCTTTTGGGCGCCCTCGCTGTACACAATGCCGCCCGCCGCCGCCGCCGCCGCGGAGGCCGTCAGATAGTCCTCAACATCCTCCGGCCCAGACGCCAGCTCCTTGGCATCGCCCCCCGCGCCGCTCTCGTCGTCCTTGCTGTGTCCCTCGCCGCTGCCCAGCAGGCTGCCGTTGCCGTTGTAGCTGCCGCCGCCGTTTGTGGCAGCCGCCGCTGGGCTACCGTTGCTGTCGGGCGCGGCATAGCGCGTGACGCCCAGCTGGAAGAGGCTGTCCATGGGCGAGGCCTTGAGGGGGGTGTAGAAGCCTAGGGCCGTAGAGCCTGAAATAATGCGGGGGAGAAGGGGGGGGGGGGGGGAGTCATACGCTCAATTAGTTGAATTAATATAGACTTAACGATAAACCGATTTAATTTAGTACAGCATCTGAATCAGTGTTGGTTAATGTGCAAATTAAGGTGAAAAAAAAAAATTAGAAATGTGTGTGTTTTTCCAATTGGGGTTAGTTACCTTAGAAGTTAATATGAATTGTCGATTAGTTTTGTTTGCTTTTGTGTTAGGCTTCAGTTGCTAACCAACACCGAAAGTATTTGCCAGTGTTGTCAACGAACGGCAGCGGTGCATAGAGAGGATTTTGGTTAGAGGTGGGCTGTTCGAGCGCGAGAGAGAGAGAGACGTTGCTTTGCACTTGTTGCCGCCTTTCAGTTAAGTTATTTTACTTGGATTTCGTTATATATATATATATATATAAACATATATATGTATGTATATATGTATATATATGATATTATAGTTATAGTTTGTATATTATATAGATATTATTTCAAAGTATTCTGTGATTAGTTTTAAATAATATCTGCAAAAGAAATTAGTAAACACAAGAGAGAAAACAAAAAAGGGTAGAGAAAAACAAGAAACGTTTTTAAATGAAATCGCATTTAGTAGAAATATATATATATATATATATGTACATATATGTGGGAAATATTTGTTAGTGTTAGTAAAGACTTATTTATAGAGCATTAGCAGAAACTTTAACCAAATGCAATACGAAACGTGCCAAGATGTGAATACAACTTACAGCTAGCTTAATTTCGTGTTAAGCATGAGGCGCAGCCAACTTAACGCATACATAATCTAGTTAAAGTGTTGATAAACGAAAAATAAAAACAACCTCTGTTAATTGCCGCAAACTTTAAACCAAAAGAACAGCCAAAACTCTACACATTTAAAATTAGAGGTAACCAAAAAACCAAAAACAACCAACAAGTATCTACATGAGCTCGCTTTATACAAATAATAAGGAGCGTGGCGTTGGATAACCAAAGCCTGTCTGGGAAATGCTTTTGACATCGAAATCGGGTTAGTTAGCGAGGACAACAATGCACCATTGCAAGTAACATGTAACGAGAGCGAGCTCGCTGCCTTTAGGAACTTAGTTTAAAGGAATACGATCATATTAGAAAGGAAGTAGGGTCCCTGAACGCGGATTTACTCCAAGGAACCTAACGAGCTACGAGTGGCGAGTATCGCAGTGAGCCAGGGCCTTAACCATAGCGAGTAAGAAGTAACGAGTAGCGAGTTACGAGTGAATGCGCGTGTGTAGACCAACCATGATACTAACGGGATTACAGGGAGTTATCTATTATATGGTTGGGCGAGTAAGAAAGGCAGGGTCTCAACCATAACGAGTAAGAAACAACGAGTAGCGAGTAACGAGAGAAATGGTCTCGCTAAGCGCGTGTGTAAACCAAACATGATACTGAGGGTTTTACAGGGAGGTATCTATTATCTGGTTGGGCGAATGAGAGAGTCAGGGCCTCAGCCATAGCGAGTAACGAGTAACAAGCAGCGACTAACAAACGTGTATATTTACCAAGCAAGCAACCATATATATTAAAGCGATATGCTTGGGCAAGTGAGTAAACAAGGGTATGAGACTTTACGATAGCGAGTACCAAGTACCGAGCAGCGAGTAACGATAACTAGCTGCCCCAGGCGTGTGTTTGTGTGTATTTACCAAATCAGCAACCGTTCGGATTAAAGGAATTAGGATGGGCAAGTGAGTGAGTGTAGAGGAGTGTCTGAACCTCAACCATAGCGAGTAGCGAACAGCGAGTAACGAGTCAGCTCGTTGCCTTCGGCATGTGTCTTAACGAATTGGGATCGGGATTAGCGAGTAAGTATACAACAGCCTTAACCGTAGCGAGTAACTAGACAACTCGTTGCGTTTAGCGTATGTGCGAGTTGCTAGCCAAGTTGGGAGCAGGGCTTACGACGAGTACATTAAAAAGCTTGAGTTTGCCTACGTTTCACAGAGACAGGATTGATCGGAGAGCAGTTAAGCAGAGTTTTTGGAGTTGTGTAGCGATTCCGCGACGGTTCAATTTTCGGATCAGACATAGTAGAGTGTATTGCCTGGTATGCGTGCCTGCAGCAGGGCTGTGGAGGCGTTGGGTAGCGCTAGCGAAGACGCCGATGACGTCGACGACAGCTGGTTGGCGGCTACAGGCAGACTGGCGCGACGGCGACTCAAGGAGCTTCCATTTATGCAGGTTGTTGTTGTTGTTGTTGTTGTAGTCGTCGTTGTTGTTGGAGTATGTTTAATATATTTACTCTGCTGCGGCTGCTGTTGTGGCTTGGCGGCATGCGAGAAGGAGGCAGCTTTGCGCTTTGCCTGATGCGGCGGCGGCAGCTGTGACGGCTGCACTGCATCATTTTGCAGAAAGCAGGCATATTGCGGCTTCAATAGAACAGACGGTCTACGACGTTGTTGTTGTTGTTGTTGTAGCTGCTGCGGCTGTCGTTGTTGCTGTGGGGCGTCCATTGGCTGTGGCTGTGGCTGTTGCAAAATAATACCCCTCCCCAAACTTGGGTAATCTGCAAATATGCGTGATGCTTAAATTGAAAGCCTGACAGGCTGCGCCGTTTGGTGCTTTTGGGTGCTCATTTCAAGGTGTCAAGGGTCACAGTTGACTGGGAGCTAGAGATAGCATAGTTTTTTTTTTTGGGCTTTAAAAGGGGGGGAGGGGGTAGGGGCTTGGGGGCTGGCTGCTTGGGCGTCCACCCACCTGATGAGCTGAATTAGTTTGCGAAAGCTTTTGATCAGCTGCCTGCCAGGTGGCAACGCCAATTGCCAGGACTGACGCAGCAATGGCCAGAAGGGCGTCAGGCAGCGGCAGCGGCAGCAGCAGCAGCAGCAGCACGCAGCCCTGGCAGCGCTGGCACCCCTCAGCCAGTCCCTAGACAAGCTAGTTGAATTGGACGAGTTAGCGGCAATCGCTATGTTAACTGTAACAGTGGCGTTTTCTGTAAAGTGCAGAGATTTTTCTTGTTGTTGTTGTTGTTGGCATGCAAATGCAAATGGAACATCGTATGTTGAGTATTGTATGTAGGTGTGGTGAGTATGTTATAACAGGATGCTGCGTGCATGTGAGGTGGTGAGAGAGAGGGGGAAAGAGAGAGAGTGTGTGTGTGTGTGAGAGAGCGTGTTTGTGTTAAAGTGTACTAATTGCTGTCTAACCCCCCCTCCCCGCTGCACAGATGGCGCCAATAAAAAGTGTTAAAACTCAAGAGCACAGCACTACAAAAAAGACAGAGATATGCATGTATGTATATATATATATGTATATAGACACTGATTAAAGACAAAGAGAGAACACAGATAGAGAGAGAGAGAGAGAGCAAGAGAGAGGCAGTTGCGGCTCTTGGCAGGCATGCATATACATATGCACACATATGTAGATATATGTATGTAAGTATGCTTATGACAGGGTTGCCACACTTACCTAATGGTAAATTCCCCAGCATTGCGCTGGTCGCCGACGTCTTATGCGACGCGGAGGATGTCGCCGCGGCTGTCGGCAGCTCAATTATCTCATCGACTGTAACATGATGATGTTGTTGTTGTTGTTGTTGTTGTTGCTGCTGCTGCTGCTGTTGTTGTTGTTGTTGTTGTTGTTGCTGTTGTTGTTGTTGTTGTTGCTGGTGCTGCAACCTGAGGTGCTCCTCGTAGAAGAGCTGATGATGCTTGGTAACATTGCCGTAGGGATCGGCATACGGCGGATCGTCAATGGTCTGCGATGCCTCGGAGGGATATTCAAACGTTGACGTTAACGTATCGTTAAATTGTACGCGGAACTGTAAAACGAACGAAACGAACGGTTAATTATATAAAAACAACATGCTCGATATCTGTCACATTGATGAAACGCACCCTAACCACAATCCCCCCGCCCCTCCCCCACCCAAAACACCTCCCTTCATACCACACTTTATAAAACCACTTTGAAAGAACAACGAGAAACCCCTAAAAAGCCACTTTTAATGCATTTTGATTAATAGCGACGGCAGCAACAAATAAATAAATAAGTTAATGATAACGCACAAGGAAATGAAAAACATAAATAAAAAAAAAACGATTTAGAATAGTTCCAATTGTTGTAGTCGCAGCTCGAATACCCTATCTGTCAGAACTTAATGATGTAGCTCTTCGATTTCAATGATATTGTCAATGATTAAAAGCTAAGTTTCTTCTAAAATTAACAACATGTTATCAGCGCTAGCCATATTTTAACAGATTAACAGCATTTTAAGAGATTTACAGCATGTTAACAGCTTAACATGTTTACAGATTAACAGCATGTTAACAGCCCTCACAGCATGTAAACAGCTTAACAACATGTTAACAGCCCTCACAGTACGTTTACAGGTTAACAGATTACCAGCATGTTAACAGCGCTAACAACATGTTAACAACATTTAATCTGCGCAGATTACGAGCAGCTTCTTCCGCAGCCTTCTTCTGCTTCTTCCGGAACGTATCGCAGAGCAAAGCGACGACCGATAAAAAGAAACAAAAGCAAATGAAAGTGGCTCAAGTAAGTTTTCTTATGCTTCTTCTCCTTCTACTGCCCTTAATACAAGCGTGCAAAAAATATGAATTTGTGACGAAGGGAAAAATACTTCAAAAGAAAATTTAGAAAAAAATGAATCAAATAAAACGAAACGAAATACTAACCGCACGCTTGAAAGTATAATTGCTGTTAATTGTTTAACAACTGTTTTTTTTTTATTTTTTATTTTGACAGCGATTAAAAGTTAAACGAAAGTGAAATTAAGGCCAATACGCAGCAGCAATTAAAAATGCCGAAAAAAAACGGCACAAACCGAAAATACCCGCTACTAGAATAAACATAGGGTATATCTAGTACAGTGAAAGCATTCTCGAGTGGACAGCCTGCGGTTAAAGCTCTTTGAATAGACTAATAAATATATATAATTCTTTAAAGTTCTTAATTCCTAAACAAAATCAAGTCTGCAAATGTTTCTTTTGTTGTTTTTAAAACAAATTGAGAATTTTGGCTTGTACTGTATTGTACAATCTGTCTTTATTATATGGCCTAACTTCAGTTTTCAGCTGGCAAATGGTCAATACCCTGTACCGAAAACTGATATCTCGATATCCGATAAGACCTGGTTATTATTACAATGCGACAAATTCTTGTGGATCGTTGAAAAAACAAAAAACAAAAAAAAACTAGTCGTAGCTGCCGTTACAATCAATTGGTGGCCCACACACTGTACAACAAGAACAACAACTAATCTTATCTTATCCTTTTCAAACAAAAACAGAACCAAAAAAAAAGAACCCACACTATCTGGCAACTCAAGTATTACGGTGAGTGGGCATTAGTCATGACTAACGTGCTAGTAGTACGTACTAACATGTGTGTGTGTGTGTGTGTGTGTGTATCACAATATGTAGTTAGTCACAATGAGGAAAATTTGTTTGTAATAACGGGGAGCCTCCATTAATGCGGAAATCAATTTGGGCAGATTTCGGCGTAAATGGGGAGACGGAGAGAGAGAGAGAGAGAGAAGGATGGGTGGGGTGTGGTGGGGAGAGGGGGGTTGTCTACTCACCGATGAATCTTTGGCTTTCTGGCGTATGCTGGACTTGCCGTCGATCACAATATTCGCATTCTCGAACTCGACGTCGCAGGGCGAGGGCGGGCACATTGAATAATCATCGTAGTCCGTGTCTGTCGATGTCTCCACCGAAAGGTCGCCCAGCAGCACGAAGCCCGGTTCATTTGGCTAAAAATTGAGAAAATATACAAATGAAACGTTTGAATGAAACAAAATTTCTTAAAAGCTTCAAGTGAAGGGGGGGGGGGGGGTGGTGGTGGTCTGTTTCGAGGTCGATATCGGTCGCTCTGAATCACAGCTGTCCCATTTCTCGCCATGTCAGACGCCGAACCTAATGAACGGCATGTAACCAACAACAGATAATAAAGTTCAGGCACAGATAACAAAAAAAAAATAAAAATAAAAAACCTATATACACATACATATGTATGTATTATACATAAAGAGACTAACAAGAACAACATAATGTATAAAGCAAAAGCGACCAGAATTGAACGTCAAAAAAGAATTGACAAAATTGAGTTCAGAGTGTGGCACAAAAAACGGGTTTACCAGCCAGCAAGAGCAAGAGGAAGAGCAAGAGCGTCAGAGCAATCGCGTGCTTTGCGCGCCAGAGAGTCGGAGGGAGAACGAGTGTGAGCAGGCTTTGTGTTGAGCAGAGCGCTTTTGTTCAACACAGTTGCGTTCGAAAAACAGCTGTGCAAGCCAACGCGCCCTGCAGCCACCCTGCTCCGTCTCCGTTCCATAAACAGAAGCAATTCACCACAGCACCTAAGAGCTCCACAACATGCGTCCCGCTCGTTCAATGCTCTCCTTTATAAGTCATAATATATCTTTGTCTGCTTTAGCCTATGTACACATACATATGTACGTACATACATATGTATGCATACGTCGTGTGCATATGTAGCAGCAGGAAGCAAAGAACAAACGAAGAAATATCGTAATATGTGTATATGTATGTATATACATATTATGTGCACAAATGTATGTCTGTGTGTGTGCAAAACGGGTTTTTGCAATGCAATCGCAGGCAGAAAGAGGAAGAATTTGCCAATCGCAGCAGCAATGCATCCAACATTTTTTTAATGTTAAGCAAAGCGTCTGGAATACAAACACACAAACACACACCCATACTTGACAAAATATGTACATACATACATACATATGTATGTATGTACACATGTTTGGACATTGATCAGCGAAACATTTGCATAATTCGAATTTATCGAACACTGGGCAAAGCGGTTGTGAGCAATTTCCATGATGCGACGATCGCAAGTCAAGCTTGAAATAGCGCTCAGACAATTGCATGCGCCTTTCTCACATGGGGCGCGCATCATTCAAACATTTAGAAGGTCACTCGGCAAGCTGCGCTTCAGCGTCACGCGCAGCACACACACACACACACACAAACACACACATAGTACATACGTATATGTATAAGGAATTGAATTTCAGCTGCTTCCTATAAAATTGGCGGATGCTAAAACTAGAGTTGGGCACGTGTCGTGCTTTCTTTCGTGACACAGAAATGTATGAGAAAAATTTCAAATGAAATTAAGCAACAAAAAATATTTATACAATAGAAGTCAAAATAAACTTTTCTCTAAATAAATAGTTGACAAATTGGCGAAGTTCAATTTCTTTTTTACATTTACAAGGTCGTGCGTATCGTATTGAAACAAATCGACACGGTTTCATCTCTAATTGAAACAAACAGATTACAGGATCCACTTGATGCGACATTTTACAGTTGCTTAATAGCTTTTGTGGAAGCGCACAATGTTTTGACATTCTTTACATTTTGTTGCTATTGTTGAACTTTCCAAAATGCGCATGATCTTCCACGCTCTCTCGCTTGCGTACTCTTTTTCTCTCTCTCTCTCTTTCTGGCTCTTGCTCTGTTGGTGGGCGCTTTGTTTCGTATTTGTTTATATGGCAAGCGAAAAGTAGAGGCCACAAACACAAATTATGTACACATGTGTGTGTGTGTGAATATATTGGGGGCCTTGTTAAGGCAAGTCTGTGTGTGTGTGTGTGTGCGTATGAAGGGGGCTTGCAAAGATTAAGAAGAAATATAATAATTCATACAGAAAATAAGCATGAATAATGCGCAACGGCGCCGCATTCCACGCAGTGGAGGGGGTGAGAGCGGACTTCGATTGCTGATAAGCAATGAAAGCAACAGCAAACAGCTGGCTAGGCCAGTGCCAGTGCCAGGGGCGGGGCGGTGGGGGGTTATGGTGGGAATTGTATTTGTAATTGTATTTGTGCGTAATGCGTTATGCATGCGTTACTCACCTTTGGCAGTTCCCGTTTACGTCTGTAGATCACAACATCGCTTTCAATATAATCTGGCACCTCCTTGCCGCTCTTAGAGAAGTTGAACACCATGGAGGTGTTGCTGTCCGCATGGGAGCTGCTGCTGGCGACGCCGCCGCTGCTATTGGCGCCACCTGTCGGCTGTCGGCGCTTGCGCAACGGCCAAATGGGTGAGATGCCGCTGGCCACTGCAGCGTCCAATTCGCTGCCATCCTTGGTGTTTATCACGGTGTCGAGACTAGTAGCTGCGGCGGCGGCGGCAGCAGCTGCGTCTGCAGCCAGTGCCGTTGATTTCTTCATTTCATTAATGCGATTCTTTTCAATCTCGCGACTGGTCAGCGGCGTGCCGCAGCCGGAACTGGAGCCGGAGTTGTTCAGCAGCGGCCTGATGACACCAATTTGCTTTGTTGTTGTTGTTGTTGGTGCTACTGTTGTTGTTGTTGTTGTGTATTCGCTGTTATCGCTGCTGCGCTGCGACAGTTTTCGACTGCTGGAACTCGAACTCGTGCTGGAAGCGTGCGCGTTCTCTTGCAAGGCGGCAGCAAATGAGCGCTGGGCGCTGCCGCTGCTGCCGCCGACGCCTCCTGCGTCATCCAGCGGCAGCGCTGCCGGCGTTGCTGTTAACTTATCGCCTGCCTCGCCCAACTTAACGCCATTGCAAACGTCGTTGCCGTCGCCGTCGCCTTTGCCGTCGCCGCCAGCTTCAGCTGCAGCGTCGCCGTCCACGTTGCTTTCGTTGCCTTCGTTGTTGTCTTCGTCTCTGCTGTCGTCGTTGTCGTCGTCAACGTCAGCCTCGCCAGCTGCTGCCTGCGTTCGCTGCTGATCGCTGACTAAGCGATGATTGTTGCTGCCAGCACCCGCAACCGCGCCCACTCCCGCACCATCTGGCGCTTCCAGCTGCATGCGTTCCATCATTTTGGTAATGCTCGTCACAGGCGAATCGTAGGCACAGCTGACTTCCAGCTGTCTGGGAATGATATCTGGAACGACAGCATGAACATTGGCGCTGCCGACGCGCTGCTTGGGTGTCGAGGCAGCAAATCCTGCCGTCACTTTGCTGCTGCTGCTGCTGCTGACGCCAGCGCTGTTTGGCTTCTGCTCCTTAATAATCGACTTGTAGCTGGCAACTTTGCTGGCGACGCCGCCGACGCCGTTGCTGCGCTGGGTGGCGCGTGGTCGCCGATTGGCGCTCGCCTCGAACATTTTCAGCGTCTGCTTGACGAGGTCCGGCGGTGGGCGTTCGGTGTCATCGATTATGGAGGTGAGACGCTTTGGGGGCGTGGCATCGGTACCGCTGTGCAGGCGCTCGCGTGCATTGTGAATCTTATCCTCGATGCTGACGCAGGTGGGCGTGGCTGGGGCAGCCGATGTGCCTGTGGCTGCGGCCGTGGCCGTGGCAGCGACTGCGCTGCTATTAACCGCTGCCGCCTGATAGCTGGCGCGCTGCGTATTCCACGGCGACTTCTCGCAGAGAAGCGCCTCGACGGATCGGGCGCGTTTCATCACCTCGTTGCCGCGTTTAAAATGACGCGAGCGCAATGCGTTACCGTTAAGCGGCGTCGACGCCGGCTGTTGCTCCTGCGCCGTCTTCTGCTGCTGCTGGCGTAGCTGCTGCTGCTGCTGCAAGACGCTGACGCTTTTGATGTAACTGCTGCCCGTTGGCTTGGCGCTTAGTATGGGCGGCGCTGCAGTGCTGCGTGTCACATTGACGTTGACTGCGGCAGCGACGGCGATTGTGGCGCTATTTACCTGCTGCAGCTGCTGCTGTTCCTCGTCCTCGACGTCGTCGTCGTCATTGCGATCGAGCAGCGTGTTGAGGCTCGTCGAGCGCTGCAGTCGTTGATTTTGGCTCTGCTGGCGCGACTCGCAGCGCAACGCCAGATTTAGATAGCGGCAGCGCAGCTTGGACACAATGCCGGGTCCATAGCTGAGATCCTCGTTGTGATCGACGGCGTCCAAAAGCGTTGGCTGTAGGGCAGCGACGCCAACGTCCATGTCGGCATCGGCGCTTTTCAGATGCAGCTGCAGCTGCTGTTGCTGCTGGTGATGATGATGTTGATGATGATGGTGATGATGACGTTGTTGGCCATTTTGTGTGGTTGTCTTTTTCATTTCTTGCATGGCGACCATTGTCGTTTTTACCGCTACTTTTGTGGGCGACGCGGCCGTTTGGCGTTCCAGTTGCTGCTGCTGTTGTTGTTGTTGTTGATTTTTAATAAACTTGTTGCTCTGCAATTTGTCGGATATTTTCGATTTACAATTTTTATCAATTAAAATTGGCGTATTGCTGCTGCTGCTGCTTATGTTGCTGCTGCTGCTGCTGCTAATGTAATTGCTTGGCGCTGCTTCAGCAACGCTCTGGCCTGGTTTGCATTTCGTTTGCAACTGATTTGCTGACGACGACGAAGTCGCCGCTGTTGCTGCCGTTTGTTTCACATTTGCGCTGCCGCTGCCGCTGACGCCGCTGCTGTTGCTGCTGCCTATTGCTGTTAATGCTCCAGTTGTCGCTGTGCCAGTTTCAACTTCACCAGAGCGCACGCTCGCATACACCATGCTAGCGCTATTCACCTCAACGTCACGCTCTCCGCACGCTCGCTCGCGCTCTCTCTCACGCTCTCTGGTATCCAAATTTAGAATCTCTTCTTGCTCCTTACCAGTTGATTGACTTCTTGTGTTGAATAAACTTGATCGCTGCTTTGGTATTGGTGCCGCTGCCGCCGTCGCTGCTGCTGCCGTTGCTGATGCTGCCGTTTCTGCTGAAAAGGCCGTGGCTAAGTCTTTGCCTTGTGTACTTTGGGCTGTTGCTGCTGCTGCTGCCGCCGCTGCCGATGCCGATGCTGCTGCTGCTGCTGCTGGAATCGTCTGATGACCTCCACTTCCAATAAAACATTTCTCAGACTTTTCCTCTGTTGGTGAAGTCTTAAATGCTGCTTGTTGCTGTTGCTGTTGTTGTTGTTGTTGTTGTTGTGTTTGGCTTACATTTCGTTTCACATGCTGCTGTTGTTGTTGCTGTTGTTGTTGACTAGTTGTTGCTGCGGCTGCGCTGCCTTCAGTCGCACCTGAATCTGCAATAAAATTGGCCATAAAACGAAACTCAAATTGATGACAAATTCAAGTCTGTTGGTAAAAATAAAAACTAAAAATAAACAAAATAGTAGACACAAAATAGCAGCAACAATGTGAGTAACTGTAACTGGCGAACGTTTGCATTGAATTTTAGTTCAATTATCAATTGATAGCATTTGATAAGAGCAGGTAGCAAGCGACCAAAATAACGGCCAAGTGTGTGTTCTAATCAAGAGTGCCCGACTATCTCGCATACCCTGTAACCAGCTTTCAGTTCGTTTAACATGCGTACGTTTTAGACATTTCAACTTCCTCTTATATACACACACCCTCTGCCCGACTAGCCGATACCCTGTAACCAGTTTTCAGTTCGTTTAACATGCGCATGAATGTACATACATATATATATTTCGACTTCCTTCTATTTATACATGCACACACCTGACCGACTAGCAGATACCCTGTTTTCAGCTACGAGCTGCTTTACATACATTCGACCCTCCTTCTATACATCTATATCTACATCTACAGGCATGTGCTTCTTCTTTCTACTCAGCCTCCAACTTATGGGTTCATAAGCAACTTCGGTGTTTAAAGTCCGATCTTGCTGAAATTTGTCCTACTTTAACATGACATTTAATGAAGTGCATATACCAAAGATCTATCTATATCTTTGGAGTATTTTAAAAGGTAAAACAAAACTGGAACGAAAATCAATATCAGGCTGTTATAATCTTCGAGATATGCTCAAAAAATCAAGGCTCATCATCGATATGTATCGATATCGGGCTCACAAAATGAAGTCATCGATTGTTTTTAAAGAAAACTTGATAAGCGTGCAGCAATGTAGGGCTTCAAGCTCTGAGATTGACAGCGATTGATGGCTAAGCTGTTGCCGATGATCCAGGAGTAGCTATTTGCATCTGTTACATACACTCCTGTTAAATCAATATAGCCTTCTTTATACACTTGATATCAAGGGGTATACTTCCATAAATTTAATATAGCCTCCTACATACACATATTGTCAATCGGTTTACAGGGTATTCAAGCAAAAACAGCCGCGTTCGCTGTTATCGATAAACGATTACTCACACCCAACAAGAACAGCTGTGCATCTGTGTGCTGGGTGTCGATATTCACAGGTGAAATAAACAAGCAGGTAAAACAAACAGCTTTCGATAATTATAATTTTAGTTCTTAATCAGCTCTCACTTATTAACGTGGCTAATTAGACGCCAGCTGCAAAGCCAATAGCAAGCTTACACATGTTATAATATATATACATATATATAAAGATATCGATATGGATATATATAATATATATATATATATATATATGCGATTTCATGAAGCGATATCGATACCTCACGCATGAGTACTTCCGTTTGTTATCTTTACTTCTGAATGAAACTTCTTCAATTACCGAACCGATCTTAATGAACGGGCATTTCGTTTTGTGGCCGGCAGATGGAGCCACCTTATAGTGTATACATGTCTCCATCTCGAGAACTAATAGAGCTAGAGTCTTGAAATTTTGGATGCAGTTTCTGCTATGTGTTTTGCACATTGAGTTTGTTTAAAATGATCGATAACTCGCCCAGTTTTCTGGTTATGGATAGGATTCGATTTGGAAACGCGATCTTTGAGCATATCTCGCAGCTTTTTGGAGCTAGGTAAACCAATTTTGTTAGGTAGACTCTTGCTTAGTATACACAGAACCAGAATATTTTCCACTTATTTCCCTTTGAATGTAATAAAGGCACATTTTAATGCCAGATTTAGGTTATCGGCTAGATTCAAAATTGGTTTCTTGAGTGGTTCAGAAAAAGATCCGAATCGAAAAACTCATGAAATATTTGAGCTATGTTTATGAAATTGGGTATGCACAACAACGAAAGGGTATTAACTATATTGTTGGATTATTGCTTCTATAACGTATACTATATATTGAATATAACCCGTTTGAACCAGGCTTAGCTCGCATTCAGCCTTTAATAACTCAGGTGTTACTTTTGCAATGACCTTGAAATTTGGTATACAGCTTCAGAGAAGTGTATTAAATTCAATTATTTGTAATTAAGTTCTGGTTTGGGGTTTGTTTCTATCTTTAGTGTGGCATCAAAGTGTTTCATCCCTTAATAGCTCAGGAAGTATTTGTGCCATGTTGACAAAATTTTGAGAAAAAGAAATGACAATGGACGTTATTGAAGCATAAACTAGCTAATTGCATTAGGAATTTCATGTATATAGAACAATTGTTCTTGTATGATATACCTTAAAAACTCGGGAAATGTTTGGGGTATGCTTATGAAATTTGGTATGCAGCTTTAGGAAAGGGTATTCAATACAATACCAAAAGAAATTCTAGCAAAAAATGAGTCTAGATTAAGGTAAATTCTGGCAAAGCGCTTGCAAAAGGGGTTTTAGACGGGCTTTAATCTGAAAGTATTTGTGATTATAAGGGTACAAACGGGAAGGGTATTTATGCAGCTTAGGGAAAGGGTATTATATGTAGCAGAAATATACAATTGTTAGTTAATTGTTTTATATCTAGAAGAAAATTAAAAGGCTTACAAAACCGGTTGCAAAAGGGTTTTTAGATGGGCTTCAATTGGAAAGTATTCGTGATTATAAGGTAAAAAGGGTATGGGTTGTAGCTCAGCTTTGCAGCTTAGGAAAAGGCTATTAAATATAGCCAAAGTATGGCCAAAATTGCTAACTAGTTTATTAGTTGGTTAGATAAGTTAGCTTAGATAAAGTTTAATGACTAAAACCGGTTTTAAAGGGGTTTCAGAAAGGGTTTTGGAACGAAAGAAAGCTTTGAGAAAGGATTTAAGAATGGTTTTAGCTGCAAGCTACTCGTGCCTTTACAGAAGGGTATGCATTGTGGTTCAGGTTTATAAAACTCACCTGCAGGTTCTTGGAAAGCGGCACAATTGCCATCAGCTGGTGGCGCCGCGCAGGTGGGCGAGCAGGCGGCTGCATTTGTACGCGCCACATTCGTTTTGCGGCGCTGGATCAAATCCTTCTTCCATTGCGGCATGTCCGGCAGGAAGCCGGCGCCGCCAGCGCTGCCCAGCGGTGTGGTTGCCGGTGAACAGTTCGACATGCTCTCAGCTCCAGCTCCGGCTCCAGTTCCGGCTCCAGTTCCAGCTGCAGCTCCAGTTCCGGCATCCGCGGCAAAGTGCAAGGAGGGTCGCTTCTGGGGCGGCTGCGGCTGCTGTTGCTCCAGCGAAGACATTTTTGTCCAGATTTAGCGCTGCAATTGGCATTCTGTATTAGTGCATCGCCTCAGCTAATGGACCCCGACTGTGACCGAAAAAAATTGCGCATTCAAATCAGACGTCTTGACCCCAGCGCCCAACGCAACCGACTGAAGCGCGCCTCTGGCCTGCATCGCATCGCTGACAAGGCCCAAACACATGCCAAAGTGCGGGTCCAAGTCTCAACTGACCCCACAGATACCCTAACCGAAGCGGCACGCACGACTGAGCAGCGTTTTGGTGGGAACTAGAGAGCTTCTTATTATATTTATATTTTCAAAATATAATTACTTTATTTTTTAATTTATTAACAAATTTAATTTAATTTTAATTTTGGTAGCGCATTTACAAGTCGACTTGGCCGTGCTTGTAATTTTTGTTAATTGGATTAACTGTTATATTTTATTAAATTAAAAAATGAACAAAAATTAAATACTTTTATTTAGCTTTTTAATTTATTTAAAAATTTAATTGAATTTAAAATTTTTGGTAGTGCATTTACAAGTCGACTTGACGCTGTTTGTCATTTTTGTTAATTGGATTAACTGTTTTTGTTTTCTTTTTCAATAAAAAGAAGAAAAAAAACGCAAGAAACCTCAATATTTGTTCATTGTGAAAAAAATATTAAAAAAAAAAGAACGGAGAGAAAAAAAAAGCAGAACATAAATGAAGACTATGCTAAATGTGAGAATATAAAAAAAAATGCAAGTGAATTACTTTTCGTTTCGTTCGTTTTGGGTTTCTTCTCTTCGCGCGATCGCTCCTTGCGGGACGGAGCGAGGGGGTATGAGAGCGGGTGAGTGAGAGCGAGCGAGCGAGCGAGTGCGGCAAGTGTCAAATTGAGAGCTCAGCTTAAATCATAGTTTTTTCATATTTGCCTTCTGCTTGTGTGCGTGCGTGTGTGTATCTCAGTTGTGTCTGTCTGACTGTCTCTCTGTTTGTGTGTGTGTGTGTTTGTGTGCAAGGGTGCACAGCGCAGCCGAGCGGAGCAGGGGCTGCAAATCGCAGACGAAGCATAAAATAAACAAGCGGCAGCAGCGACGCTGCGCGCTGTGCATATTATCGATTTTTACAAGCTGCAAGAACTTTTGAGCTATGCGCACACACACACACACACACACACACATATGTATATATATATGCATACAGAAACAGTTAAATGCCTGCATACACACACTTATGGATATGTATGTTTGAATGTGTGGAACAGCAGCAGCAACTTTTGCAGTCGTCTGGCAATGGGTTGAAAAGAAAGCGTGTAACAAACAAAAGCCGCACAAAAACAAAGGCGGCCAGCAAATTAATGAACAGCCCCCTTTTTGGGGTGGCCAATGGCTGGTGTCCAAATTAGGAGCTAAGAGCCGGGCTCTGTTTATTTACACACACACAAACACACACACAAGATATGCTCAAACAGACACGCACGCACACATAGGCGCGAGCATAAACATAAACATTTTGCATATTTGAGTTGCTTACTTTTGCGTTCAATTCAGTGCGGTGGGGCTTAACTCGTATTTGTGCACATATGTCTGATAGTTGTATGCATGGATATAATTGATAAGCAGCTACTTAAATAAATATTGTATACGCGCACTTTCTTTACACTGCTGCACTCGGTACAAATGCAATTAAGTCGCATTCGCTGCGCTAAAATGCTCCCAACAACTGAACAGTGTTGGGTTGTTTTTCACACAACTATCGGCTCAGCTATCGATGTTCGGCTTTACAGCGGCTATCGATATTGGCCCCAGCTTGATTGAATCACTAACCAAATAACATATAGACCGGACAAACCCTACTTTTGATGGTGACATTCGATATTTCTGCGGCTGGTCCAAACTCGCCTTCGTTTTTGTTCGGGTTCGAGACATGCTCGCATGCTCTCAGAAGCAAGAGAGTAAGAATACATATGGCCTGTGTCGGGGAACGGCAACGCTGTCTTTTTACTCGCTCACTCTACAAGAAACTGCTGTGGCTTACTCTCATCCATATGATTTGTGCGATAGAACGGCATCGCTGTTTTTATCTCGCTCCCACTACAAGAAACTGCTTTGGCTTACTCTCAATGCTCTTTCAATTTGTCTATGTACCGTTTAAATGTTTGTGTGTGTATGTGTCCGCACAAGCAAAAATGCCCACAAATTCAATTTTTCTCAAAAGTCGGTGGCATATCTTCCCTTTTGAGGGGACGAGTAATATAAAATAATGAAAGGGTTTGCCCCGTCGATGCGAAATTCTTTCATTTTAGCTCGTTCTTCTTCGAAAGGGTACCTAAGCGTTGGCAATTGTGCATTTAAAAGTTTTTGGACTTGCTATTCACGCATACTTGCGTATTTTGTATATGAATAGAAGCATTTATGCGCTTGTGTGCCTGTTGGTCCCTGCCTGCCTGTCCGATGCAAATTTGGCAATATTTTTGGACTTCTGAATTTCGAGCTCTGCGCACACACACACAGAGACACAAATGTGTGTGAATGGGCTGATCATGGGCGCAAAATTTAAAAATATCATTATCACGCGTCTGACGCGCGCCCTTCTTTTTATGATTTAGGGCTTGAATTGATGAATGAATGTTGACCCCTTATTAATTGCAGCAGCCCGTTGGGCCGAAAGGGTCAACTTTTGGCAAACACCTGCACCTGCATATGTAGGTCAAGTGATTGATCACTTAAATAATTTTAGGAAATTTGTGTAAAAAATAAACTCTTTAAAATATTCACATATACCAAATACAAAAAAGGAGCAATTATATATTTATAGTATTAATAATTTTATTGTCTTAAAATATTTAGCTTTTTCATATATGAATTGGATCTGCAGGTAATAAGGGGTCAACATTCATTCATCAATTCAAGCCCTAAATCATAAAAAGAAGGGCGCGCGTCAGACGCGTGATAATGATATTTTTAAATTTTGCGCCCATGATCAGCCCATTCACACACATTTGTGTCTCTGTGTGTGTGTGCGCAGAGCTCGAAATTCAGAAGTCCAAAAATATTGCCAAATTTGCATCGGACAGGCAGGCAGGGACCAACAGGCACACAAGCGCATAAATGCTTCTATTCATATACAAAATACGCAAGTATGCGTGAATAGCAAGTCCAAAAACTTTTAAATGCACAATTGCCAACGCTTAGGTACCCTTTCGAAGAAGAACGAGCTAAAATGAAAGAATTTCGCATCGACGGGGCAAACCCTTTCATTATTTTATATTACTCGTCCCCTCAAAAGGGAAGATATGCCACCGACTTTTGAGAAAAATTGAATTTGTGGGCATTTTTGCTTGTGCGGACACATACACACACAAACATTTAAACGGTACATAGACAAATTGAAAGAGCATTGAGAGTAAGCCAAAGCAGTTTCTTGTAGTGGGAGCGAGATAAAAAACAGCGATGCCGTTCTATCGCACAAATCATATGGATGAGAGTAAGCCACAGCAGTTTCTTGTAGAGTGAGCGAGTAAAAAGACAGCGTTGCCGTTCCCCGACACAGGCCATATGTATTCTTACTCTCTTGCTTCTGAGAGCATGCGAGCATGTCTCGAACCCGAACAAAAACGAAGGCGAGTTTGGACCAGCCGCAGAAATATCGAATGTCACCATCAAAAGTAGGGTTTGTCCGGTCTATATGTTATTTGGTTAGTGATTGAATGCAGTTTATCTAAACAAAAATAAATATGCTAGATAATTTTAGGTATTCGGCTAGTAAGCAGACACTTCAGCTTTTTGCTGGTCAAAATAACATCAACAAATTCGTTGACGCGGAATTTTGAGCGCACGCGCTGCCACATTGTCGAATGTGATAAAATCGATAAAAAGAAGTTGGCAGCAACTCATTTTTTGCAAGCAGCAGTAATTATTTTCGAGGCAGCTATTTGCACACACTGGCAAATGTTATGCAAATGCAATATTTACACACATCTGCAGAGTTATAGAGTCTAATTCACAGTTCATGACTATTTGCAATTAATAAGTAAACTTAACATTTTTGCAGCAATATTTGTATTTGCAAATATGTTTTCTGATTGCCTGCTTTCAAATAAGCGAAAGCGCGCGTTTTACTCAAATTGGCAAGTGTTGGCAAGAGGCATTTTTGCAGTGAGTTGGCAGCACTGATTGTGCATTTCAGAAATTCCTATTGTTATTATCATTGTTGTGAGAGATGAGCATAAACTGGATCAAAATAACGGAGCGGTAAGCGCAATTCAAGCATCCATTTGTCTAAACAATTACTGAACGTGTTCGAATTGCCGTTAAGTGCACGGGAGGGCATCAAAATCATTAATGCTCTGCCCTACGATACCTTCACCACGGTGCTGCTCTACGTCCACCGCCAGATGAGTCCGGCGAGCGCTGCCGCAGCTGCTGGTGCGTCCTCAGCGGCTTCGGCTGCCGGCGGCGCTGCTAGCGCCGCCAGCGTCGCGGGCAATGCGACGGCAGGCGGCACGGTGGGAACGAGCGTGACGACCACGGAACGAACGGGCAGCAGCATCGAGACGAGCCACACGAGCAGCGAGCCGGAGTATACGCTGGAGGAGCTGGAACGTTTGGTGGGCGTGCCGCGTGCCGATTTCTTGCTGCTGATCAAAACATTCTCGTACATCTTGCGTCGCATCTCGACGTTCATTATCAAGCCCAGCCACCTGCAGCGCGAGCTGCGCGACAAGCTGCAGCTGCAGGACGAGGCGAAAATCGATGCCATATTGCGGCTGTGGGTGCGTCAGACGACGCCGATGCTGAACAATTTGGCCAGCGAGCGCTACGAGTCGAATGTGATAGAGGATATGGCATGGAAGCTGAACGTGGAGATTGCCTCGCACTGTCAGCAGCGCGAGAAGACGGCGCTGGCCGTGCTGCAGCTGAAGACGGGCGCCGGCGAGGACATCAACTTTGAGATGACGCAGCCGGAGCTGCAGCAGCTGTTCAATCAATTCGAGCACATCCAATCGGAGCTGGACGCAACGCTAGCCAACATGAAGGGCAACGAGGGCGCGCACTAATCGAACTGCAATTTTTCTAATCAAATTCATCAGTTCTTATGCCTTAATATTAGCGCTAATTGCTTGTAAGTTGTATGTACGTGTATATATTTAATTGTAAACAAATTTCTGTTAGCTCTAATGTAGTTTAATTCCAAAAAACAAAAAAAACAATGTAAAATTCAAACAGCTTTGAAATTAAAAAACCAAAAAAAGTGCTCGATAACGCTTGCGTATCGATAAGTTGTATGCGCCGCATCGATAACTGTCGCGCAGTGTTGGACATCAATAAAATCCGTTGCAAATTAATTTGAATTACAATTGTTACTTTTTTTTTCTTGCCTTTTAATATGCATTTCATTTTGGTTTCATAATTCTACTGATAAACATTACAAATTATTACAATGATATAGATGTACCTTTATATGTATATATATATATTGTATATGCATATGTATTTCGTTTATATATGTATATGTCAAGTCTAGCTTGTCGAAACTCTTGCAGACTTGTTAGTTATTCATTCATGCATATGTATTGTTGAGTTTATACTCGTTTGTGTGTATATGTGTATGTGTGAGTGTGAATTGCACATTTCTGGCCTGTGGGCTGGAGGGGGGAGCACTTGTTTCGTTGTTAGTTTTTTGTTTTTTAATACAGTTATGCTGTTAACTAGACTAAAAGCAAAAACGTTTCTATTGCACATTATCAACTAATTTCAACTAAGCTGGAACAAATTGTGCTGGCAACTGAAATTTTACTATATTTGTTGTTTTTCGCTATTGCTAAATTGTTATTGTTACCGTTAGTTTAGTTACTGCTATAGCTGCTACTTTTGTGTATGTGTATGCGTGTGTCTCTCTGTGTGTGTGTGTGTGTGTGTGTATGTGATTTGGCACCGGCTAATTGCTTATGTTAATTAGCTTACTGTTAAGCTACAGACTCTACCTTAACATACTGTTCTGTTACAGTACATATGCATACATGCAAAAAACCAAAAACAATGCAAGTTATTTGTGTTTATCTTATGTCTTTGTTCTGCTGTGTAAATGATTATCGCCTTTGCTGAAATGCGTTGGTCATTTGTTTTTTGTTGTTGTTGTTGTAATTGCTCGGTGTACGGCTTCTGTTAAGTGATTTGTGTCTGCTAAGCTAACAGCGCCAGCGCATTAACAGCACCTGGCGCTGTTAGCCTGCCATGTTTGATGTTAAACGAAAAGCTTTAAATTGTATTTATTGAAAGTAAAAAATAAACACAAAATGTTTGACTCTGTTTTTTGTTTGTTTTTTTTTTTTTTTAAATAAAATTCTATATAATTAAACAATATTAAAGTAGCACATACGTACATCAAAATTACACACATATACAAAGATTTTGTTTATATATCGTTGATAATATCATATAGTTTACGAAAAAAAAAAAATAATAATAATAATAATAGCAATAGACTACAAATTAGATGCTGCAACATGTTGGTTTTCTGTTTAAAACTATGTAACTGAATTATTGCAATTTTTACATACATTTTACGTATATGTACACATGTATGTGCTATGTATATATATATATATGTATATATATATATCGTGTATGTGATCAAGCAGAGCTTATTTTCTTGATTTTCTTTTAGTTATTTAATGTTTAGCTTATTTCAAGTATATATAGTATATGTATATAAAAAAAACCGTTTGGCGCTCCTTTTTTTTTTTTCTTCTGTTTTTGTTTTTTCTTTTTCTCAACTAACATTTAGTGTACAAAAATTGGAAGTTACATATAGGTATATATATATATATAGGTATATATATATGTATGTATATATAACATTACAAAAAATTGTGGCTAGCAATAAAAATATGTTGTCAGTTATAATAATATCGGTAGTATCCATTAGACAATACAGGATTGGATTGATATATGTATATGTATAGGTATATATATAGATAGATATATATATATGTATATATAGAAAGGGTATATAGTTGCCTGTGCTGCAGCACGAACTCAATAGCTTGACCGATACACATATGCATATAATACATATATATATACATATATATATATGTATATGTATTTGGTCGCACCTTCGAATCGGTTTACACAACAGATCTTTAATTTAATTGATAATATTTTTTTTAATATTTGTCATACATATATATATATATAAAAAGTGGCTGTCTATATATATAGCACATCCAATCCAGACGTAGTACTATATATATATATATATACATGTATATGGAAGATATATATACATATATATGTATATGCCATATCGAGAATAATATCAAGCGTTGCCTTAAGTAAATTTAATTATGTAGTTTTGCCACATGGATTCATCGGGTGGGGGGGTGGGGGGGATGGAAGAGCTCTGCGGGGCGGGGCGTGGCGGGGCGGGGCGTATTTCTTTCCTCTGGCTCGGCTGCTTTTTTTACATGCCCGACTCCGCGATGCCCTCGTCATCTGCAAGCATTAAACAAAATATTAGCAATTGTTATCAAATTTTCAAAACATTTAACACAAAATTAAAACCAAAGGCAACAAAATGAACTTCGATGTGCCGAAGTTTGAATACCCTTGCAGAAATTATATATAAAGCTATATAAAGGTATATTTATATACAATTCCATTCTCAAGCAGATCAGGTAAACATATTAAATATTAAACATATTAATGAGCAGGTTTTTAGAATAAAAAAACTACAAAAAAACTGGAATTTCCACCCATTTTCCCCGTATAATGAGCCCAGTTTCCACTCAAGCGCGTGAATACGGCAAAAGCTGTGAAATAAGCCTCAAATGAACTCTTGCAAAGATCTCTGGAATTGAGTTTGAGCCAGAAAAACTGAAATTTAACTTTTTCACCCATTTTTCCCGTATAATGAGGAGCTTTAAAAATCAGCCCAGTTTCCAATTTGGCAAAAGCTGTGAAACAGGCCCCAATTTAATGGACTGCAAGGGCATAAAATAATAATTATAATAATAATAATAATAATAATAAATCAAATAATTAATGAAGCGTGGATGGCATGCAACAGCTACAACAACAAGTACAAGGAACACAAAACGCAACTCTGAGAAGAGACACATGCAGTGAAAAGAGAGAGAGAGAGAGAGAGAGGGAGCTAGCATGCAAGAGAGAGAGAGAGAGAGAGCGTGAAATATTACAAACCCATAAAAGGATTGGCATAGATGATGCCGCCACCGCCGCCGCTGCTGCCTCCAGCTGGCTCCAGTGCAGCCAGATTGGACACACCCCCCAGACCCAGACCCAGACCCAGACCGAGACCGAGACCAGACCCACAACCAGAACCAGAACCAGCAGCAGGAGCAGGAGGAGCTCCGCCCCCCAACTTGCCCCCCAGCTTGTTGTAGCTGTCCGCGTCGCCGATGAGCGTGGCAATGTCCTCGCCATCGGCTGGAGCCGAGGAGTTGCCCAGGAGCTGGTCATAGCAGCTGACATCGGTGCTGATGACATCCACCTCGATGTCATCGTCGTCCTTCTCCAAGCTGTTGCGATTGCTGCCGCCGAGCGAGCTGTGCAGCGCATGGGAATCCTCGTAGCTGCCGCCGCCGCTGTCATCGTTGGCATTGTTCGATTTGGCGTCGATGTGCGTCTCGAATTCGTCGTGCATGTAGAGCACATCTTCCGGCACCTCCTCCTCCGGATCCTCCTCCTGATCTTCCTCCTGTTCGTCCTCCTCCTCCTCCTGATCCTCCTCCTCCTGTTCGTCCTCCTCTTCCTCCTGCTCCTGCTCCTCCTGCACATCCTGTTCGTGGTGCTGCTGCTCGGCCATTTGCTCCTTGAGCTGCAGCTCCACGCCCAGCTCGAGCGATCGCCGCCGATAGACATCCTCGTCGAGAGTCGGCCTGGGCTCCTCCTCGGCAAAGCTGAGCCGCACATTGTTTCGCCCGCCAGTTGGGATTAGCTCGTGACTGAGACTGTTCTTGATATCACAGGAGCTGGCGCTGAATGTGATCAATTGGGATTTGCGTCTGTGCTGGAGCGTATTGTAGCCATTGCCCAATGTCAGCGAATTGGTCATAATTGTCTGCGGCGGCTCCCGGCTGCTGCCCGAATCGATGTCCACGCGGCTGCCCTCCTTGCAGATCATCGAGCTGGGCTTGTTGTCAACCAGAACGATCACAACCGAATTGTTGTTCTCGCTCTGATTGACGGCCGCCGAATGTCATCTGTCCGGCCCCTCGACCACGCCGAACGAGCTCATCGAGTTCGTCGCCATTCCATGACCCAATCCCAAACCTAGACCCATCCCCATACCCATCCCCATCCCCATTCCCATTCCCATTCCCATCCCGACGCCCAACCCGAAGCTGTTCGTGAGCGGCTGCTGATCGTCGTGAATAATTGCGGCATTCGCGTCGTCGATCGCCTCCGCCTCGGCCTGTTGCAGCTGCAGCTGCAGATGATCCTCGATGGTGGCCACGATGGCGCCATGCTCCTCCAGCTGACCATCTCCGCCGCCTGTCCCACACCAGAACAACGTACGTACGTGTGTATGCGTGTGTATTCGTGTGTGTGTGGGTGTGTGTGTGTTAGAAGAAATTTGCATTTTGGTTAGTCATGTTTTCGCACCCAGCACCAAAAATAAATAAGAAAAACAATTCCAGTCGAGTGCCACCGACTGCGCCATGCTCTGCTCTCTGCAGGTGAGAGTCAACACGACGCGCCAGATACCCTGCTTTTACAAATTTAATGCATTCTCTGATTGAAGTTGACGGTCTCTGAGACAAATGTGGCCTGAGCCTGATAAGCATATCGATAACTTTTCCAAGTCTGCTAAACATATCGATAACTTCATCAAGGAGGCTTGAAGAGCCTTGAGGGGAAAGACTGGAATGACGCTCGATCCACACTTGTCCATATTCCAAACACACATATTAGCCGTGCTGTCTCTAGCTCTCAAAACCTACGATATATGACTATCGATATTTATCGATATCGAACTGATTTAACACTGAAATAATCTCCAGTTGATGAACGTGCATCGATAACTTTTCCAAGGCGAAGAATTCACACATGTCTATACCTCATACCTACATAATTTAATGAGCTGTCTCTAGCGCTCATAATCTACCATCTCTAACTATCGATATTTATCGATATCGTGTTAAAACTATTAAAGAATCTTCAGGGGAAGAGTGGAATTGCGCTCGATCCATTCACATATCCATATCCCTAACCTGCATATGAACTGTGCTTTCTCTAGATCTCACCTCATCTACGATTTATGACTATCGATAGTTATCGATAACGAACAGATTTAACACTTTGAAGTTTAATAATAACGCACATTTCGAAATTTAAGTGAATTGTCTGGCTAGATATCGATATCTATCGATTTATCGACTACCCAAGGCAAGGCATTTGATTGAGGGCAGAGTCCTCTTGTCCTAAAAGGACTGTGCCTCCAAAACTGTGAGCACAAAGAAGTGACTTCCCAACTGTGATTGGATGGAGGATGATGATGAAGAGCTAAGAACTTTTGAGCTGAACCCACAGACTAGCTATCAGGTTTCCATAAATCTAGCTCTAAAACTGTCACACATATAGTTAACCGATTTTCGAAACACCTTAGTGGGCGTGGCACAACTATCTACACACTTTTTCTGATGCGGGCATACAAGAGTATGCTTGCAAGGCTTGGATTTCCAGCCGGAAACTGAACTAAACCAATCTCTTGGCTATTCGATAAATATCGATTATCGAATTATCGATTATCGATTTTGAGATTATGAGCGCTAGAGTAATCAAATGTGTTATGTGGGCTTTCAGATAGTCTAGACAGACCAAGAACCTTTCACTTTTGGCCAACCTTTATCCGTTGCGTGAGTACAGGGTATCTTTCGGTCGTGTACCTTCGGCTGGGGTACTCATAAATTGTTCAGTTTGTGAACAGAGCATGGCATAGATTTAATCAGTTAGTGTTAAAACGAGGCGTTCGCAACGAGCGCAACCAGCACCAGGCAACAAGATGGATCCAACGTGGGATGACGGGAAGGACGCGAAGGACGGCACCTACCTTCGAAGCCCTCGTTGTCGTCCATGACTCGGGCGGGACCGACAATGTTCTCCTTGCCCTCGAGCACCGCCAGCAGGCACTGGTGTATGCAAATGTACTGCTGCTCCGTTTGCACCATCCAAACGCGCTCTGCGAGAGAGAGAGAGAGAGATGATTTAGAGCTTTAGATATGAAGGTTGGGCTGGACTTGTGGGCTTACCCTTGCGCATGGCATAGACAATGCCGAAGATGTCCACATAGTCGGACGTGTTGATCTGCTGCAGAATGCGATCCAATGTGATGAAGGTGCCCGATCTGCCAACGCCAGCGCTGCAGTGCACCAATATGGGACGCTGCTCGGCACCGATTCGATCCCGGAACGCGCGCACGAAACGCACCAGGGTCTGTGGAGGATTTGGTACGCCAAAATCTGGCCAGGTGATGAAATGGAAGTGACGCAAAATCCGCTGCTCGCTGCCCTATAATCAAGAGAGAGAGAGAGAGAGCGAGGGAGAGAGGAAGTGAGTGAGACAGCTGGGTGGGAAAAGTCCTAGGTACTTACCCGACACAACATGAACTCGGTCATCACCCAATCGGCGTAGTGGCTGTCGTTGAGTATTTGGACCTTGATGTCGCCGTAGAATACGGGCACCGTATCGTTGGGCCAATATTGGTCGCACTTCTCGCGGCCCTTCTCGAAGCAGCGGGTCAGCATGACAATCGCCCGCGAGTTGCTCTCCCAGCACATGCGCCAGAAGTCGTCGCGTGTGGAATGCAGCGGTCCTTGGGTGACAATGAATTCGCGGGGCGAATTGTGCCCGGGCACATAGTTGGCATTGATATAGTCGGAGCCCTCGTCATCGTCGACGGGCTGCAGCTTAAAGCGCGAATGATCGTAGGGTAAAATGTTGGTGAAGCGATTCTTGGGCCGATTGCAGGGCAGATCGGCAAACGTGCAGGGCTGATCCCGGCCGACATGCTTCAGCTCCTCGAACTCCTCGCTGAAACGGAAGTCCGAGTCGGCGGACATCAAGCGATAATGCTCCGCAAAGTTCTTAATCAAAATGGGGCGATTCTGTTCGATGACGCTGTCCGGCAGGGACATGTTATCATTGGCGCGCGAGTCCTTGGTGGTCTTGCGGCAATTGTTGCGGCGTCGCTTGTAGAAAACCAACGTGACCAACAGCACCAGGATTATGGTCATCGGCACCGTTATGGCCACAATCAACGAGGTATTGTCTTGATCTGCAAAGAGAGCATTGAAGCCAAGAAGTTAGCTGGGGTATGTAAAATGGAAATAGCATTGGCTTTTATGCCGGACGACAGCTTACCCGGCGAGCTCAGCAGTTCTATGATGCAGGATCATAGAACATGCAACAGGCAAGACATAGATTATAACAGAATGGGATTAAATAAAACACGCAGCTCAATTAGTTCAAGGTTTTAGCTTAGCCTGAGTTTCGATTGGGTCTAACGCCAAGGTCTTTGTTCAATTGATCTAATCTACAAGCTGAAAGACTAAGCTAACCTCCAGCTTACAGTCTCTACATGTGATAGGAGCCTCAACGTCAGCTCCTTGATCTTGTTCCATTAGTTGCATCATCGTTTTTATTGAGACGACCCAAGTCCCTGATAATGAAGGGCTTTTCCAACTTCCTTAAGGCTCAATTCATGTGCTTGGAATTTTCTTCATTTCTCTTCCGTCCAAAGGGTGCACTTACTTTCTGGTGATTAAATATTTGTCCACCTACTTTTAACCCCTACTTCCAGCTAAACAGATTTCCCGTCAAGAAAGTAAGTGTGCTCTATGAAATTTTCTATGTGTATGCGAGTCTTCAAGTCTCCGTCTAGCTGGGAATTTATCATCAATCAGTCAGTCAGTCAGTCTAACAGTCAGTCAGTCAACCCCTAAAGGACCTCTTAGGAACTCAGTTAACAAGCTACTCCCATGAACTGACCTAGTCGACCTACTCTTTATTCCTTCAGGCACTTGCCCACTCACCGGTTTGTAGCTAAGGGGATTGATCATCAATCAGTCAGTCAGTCAGTCAATCAGTCAACCCTTATTCCTGCAGGGACTTGCCCACTCACCGGTTTGTATGGGAAAACTGTAGGCCGTGTCGGTGAACTTGTCGGGTCCGGTAAAGGCGCGCACCTTGACGCGATAGGTGGTGCCGGATTTGAGGGGTCCATTGCAGTAGCCGATTTTGTGATTGTCACAGTTCTCGGTGCCGATGGTAAAGTCCTCAACGGAACGATTCTCGAACGGGTAATACGGATCGATGGCCTGGTAGGGCAACCAGACGCTGTACGACTGTACGTCCAGCCAGCTGGGCATCTCGAGGCCGGAGGCATTCTTGGCATCATCCTCGGCCACAATGATCGTGTACATTCGCACCTGTCCGTTCTGGTCCGAGAAGTAGTTCTTCCGGAAGCGTATCTGTATGGTCGACGAGCTGCGGTACACCTCGGTGGGCACCACCTGGGTGGCGGGTCGCGGCGGCGCCAATATGGGCATCGTTTGCTTGTATTCCCGCTCCGGGCCGTAGCCAATCGCGGTCTTCGCTTGTATTTTAAACACGTACGTCTCGCCGGGCTTCAGGTTTTTGATGACGCCAAAGGATTCCTCGGAATCAAAGTCCTGCATGCCCGCATCCGTTGCATTATTGATGTTCACATACGCAATCGAGAACTGTCGAATGACGCCGTTCGCCTCGCTGGAGGGCAGCGACCACTCAAAGTTGATCTCGCTGGGCTGGACATCCATCGGATGGAAGCGTTCCACGCGACCCGGCACCGCCTCGTTGGTGGTAAAGCTGGCCGAGAGCGGGGCACTGCTGCGCAGCACCGAGGACTCCGTGCCGGAGCGTACGACCACGGTAAATGTGTAATTGCGATGCGGACGCAGGTCGCTGATCGTGATCTCGTTGCGTGTGGTCATGTTCTGGGCGAGCAGATTGTCGGCCGTAAGGTAGGCGATATCGAAGTCATTGTACTCGCCCTTGGGCAGATCCCAGCGCAGCGATATTTCCGTGTCCGTGATATTTGTTGCGTGCAGCTGGGTGATGGGCTCTGGATAGAGGCGATCCTGTCGCTGGATGGGCAAGCTGGCGACGCCCCCGCTCACCGTCCACACGGTTATGTTGTAGAGGCGACCCGGTATCAGGCCGGTGAAGGTCACCTTGCGGTCCGTATCGTTGGCCAGCTTCTCCTGCTCCTTGATCTCCGCATCGCCCAGCGAGAAGCGATAGATATCGAACTTGGACGATGACTGCGGCGTCGGTGTATAGCTCAGCGTTATAGTGTCCCGTTCGTCCTCCTTCTCGCCGTTGGCCACCACCACGTCGGACTGGATGAGCGGCATGGTGCGCGGATAGAGGCTCGTTATGCCCGACAGTATGCCATACGAGGTCGTCTGTATATCGAATTTGTACTGTACACCCGGCATCAGGTCTCCAATCAGAACCCGGACTGTAGATAAATCATCAGCTGTGTGGAAGACAGAGGGAGAGAGTTAGTAAAGCACAAACATAGAGATAAACTGCTTAAATTATCTAGTTAAACTTCCGAAGGTTTGTTCCTTATTTACTCTTGGAATAAATGACTTTCTTAGTCTTGAACTGTACTTATACCAGAAATAGTTCCTTCTCTGCAAAACCTTTACCTAGACTAGGCTCATTTGTCTTTTAGCTTGTTACTTTTTTAAACCCTGCCATTTTAGCCTGAATTCTATATTATTCTAGACTCTCTTTACCTGGATATACTTAGCCCAAGGACTTCCTACGACAAGCGTTTATTTTCTCAGCGGCTGCGTCCCCTTTCCTCTTGTACATCAAGTGAAGCCCCCTTTTTTGATGCCACCCTGCTTTATCAGACCAATTCCCTTTCTCGAAAGCGCTCAGTCTTAATTGACTGAAATTTTTACTATAGGTTCTAAGACTTTGAGTACCTTTTTTTCTGGAACTGGAACATCCTAGGCCCTGTCAACACATTCTTGGAGGGAATGCCAGTTGTAATAAATTCTTCATCTTGTGCCTTTCTTCTTTTTTTACTATCCTGATTCTTATACTTCAAAATTGTTGTACCTAATTTCATGGATTTACCCCTGTTTTACTCACATTTTAAAGTCTTCTTCCATAAGAAGCATTTCTTCTTTTGCCTTTTGTATGCAATTTTAGACTAAGTTATTTTCTTTTTCCCACCTTAGACTTGAATCTTCTTTCCAGTTGCTTTGACTGACTCAAGCATTGCCTAGGCTAGACTACATCTTACTTCCCTATTGCCCAACCTTTGTTCTTGGAATAATATCCTTGCTTCCTAATAGCCTTGCTTTCTTTGTTAACCTAATAAGCATAGCTTAGCCTTTTTAGTCCCCGACTTACCTGACTTGTTCTCCGAGACGTTTTTGGTTTGCACGCGCGTGGGATTGTCGCTGGGCCACCATTTTAGGATATAGGATTCGACACGACCCTCCGGCTTGGGCCACTCCAGCGTTATATTCCGCGAATCGACTAGCTGTATGATGTTGGAGACCGGGTTCGGTGGCACGGTTGTGTTCACCTCCTGCGGATTGGGACTCTCGACGCCGAAGCTAACCGTGTTGACCTGTATGGTGTACTTCTCGCCCTTGGTCATGTCGGTGATGTCGGCCTCCGTGGATCGGACGCTGGGCAGGCGCACCCACTGCTGTTCGCTGTCCGTGCGATAGCGTATGGAATATTCCGTAAATTCGCCGCTTTCCGGCGGCGACCAATGGACCAGCACCGAATTGCTGCGCACCGTTTCGATGGTCATGTTGCGCGGCGGATTGGGAACTGAAAGCGGATGCGATTAGTTGGGAATTATAGCGGGAATATCGGATGGTTGTTGTTAACACTTACAGACCGCCTGGAAGTAGGCGTGCGGCTCGCTGCGCAGCTCGTGACTGACGGCAAAGACCTTGAGCTCGTAGCCGGCGCCCGGCTGTAGGTTCTTGATGACCAAACGGGACTCCTTGGTGATTAAAGTGCGCACCTCGCTGGTGCCGTTGCGCGAGTAGAGGACCTCATACTGCTCCTGCTTGGAATTGACATCGCTCTTCCAGCTGATGTTCAGGCCCATGCGTATGCTCTTCAGATCCTCAATGATGGGCGACGATGGTCGCGTCACCACAAAGATGCTCGTCTCGTTCGATTCCATTTTCTTGGACACCGCCTGCACAGAGAGCGAATAGTTGCGGCCCGGCAAAAGGCTCTCCAGGGTGAAACGTGTCCGGTCCGTGGTCAGGGTGCTCGTGTCGCCATTGAATGTCTCCAGCTCGTGGTAGCTAAAAGGAAGACGCAAGAGGATTTTGCAGTCAGATTTAAAGTAAGGTTTCCGTAGCTACTTACACAATGCGATACTCGTCCTGTGTGCTGGCCGCATCCGCCTCCCAGGTTATGATCATCGTGTTGGTCTTGTCATCATTGAAGCTGCGCAAATTGCGAACGGGCAATGGACGCAGGGTGACATCGCCCGTGGCGGGCCATGAGGTAACCTTGCCGGATACGGTCTTCACAATCACATTGAAGGTCTTGCCCGGCTCGGCGATGTCGCGGAAATCAAAGTAGGCGATCGGTTCGTTGCTGCGGGCGACTGTCGACTGACGTCGGGTGGTCGCCACCGAGACCTGATACTTGTCGAACTCGGAGACGCCCTTGGGCGCCTCCCAGAGCACCCGGAACGAGTTCGATGTTATAAAGTCCTTGTCGAAGGTCACGTTTAAAGGACGCAACGGCACCGTACGATATTGTGCGGTCGTCGGCAGCGATATCTCATCCTCGGACATCGTCTGCACGGATATATTGTAGGCACGTCCCGGCACGAGTCCCTTGAAGGCCGCCTGCGCCGGACCCGGCGGCTCGCCCTCCTTCTCCACATACAGCACACTGTCATTGGCATCGGGCGGCTCTATCGACACCTTGTAGTGGGTGTATATACCCGCCGGATACGGCGGCTGCCACAGCACCAACAGCGTTGTCTCATTCCGAAACCACACAATGAATTTACCCGGCGTATTCGGCTCTGCGGCGCACAATCAACCGGACGGAAGGGCAACCAGCCAAAGGGAACAGAGAGAACAAAGTTGAAAGTTTCTTTGTGTTAGCTGGTCTGATTTGATTTTCGGTATATACAGATTACGCGAGTATACACACACAGATATATATACTATATATATATATATGCAGGTGTGTGTGAAATTCAAGCAAATGCGCTCAGTTCAAGTTGAATGCTTTGGTCTATTTACATGCACCTTGGTTAGAGGCTAGAGTTAAATGTGTCTATTAATATTAGTTTCCTTTAGTTAGTAGTATGTGAGTATAGGTATTTTGGGTAGATATATACACTAAAAACAAAAATGTGTGCAGTTAACTACATGAAAATGGTTGAAATTTAATCTGGAGAACAGGTTTTTAAGCATAACTCGAGAATTATAGGAGCTACGTATAAAGTATGTAGATTACGAATATATCACTTTTCATAAAACTGTCAAGGTTCCCCAGCCAAATTGCTGAAAAAAAACTTTCGCTTTTAGAGCTTTAGCTGACCATATTCAAGTCCTGAAAATTTCATAGAGATCGGACTGTAAAGACCGAAGTTACGTGAGGACAAAGGGCAGGAGAAGATTTGTCCAAAGAAGTAAGCTAGAATCCTTGTAAATGCAGCTTGGCATTGGCTCTAGAGCATCTGCTAGTCGGTTACGCCCGACTAAAGCGTGCTTACTAAAAGGTAATATTTATTATCATAGTCAGGTTCGAGTCCGAAAAGTTCTACCATAAAAATATCTCCCATCATAACTCTATATGAGCTTGACTTAACCAAACATCAGCTGAGCTTCATGTTTGCGTGAAGCGCAGCCAACTTAATGGCGCTTAAAATGTGATTTAGTGCTGCCAGATCGTTGGAAATTCAAGGCATAAACATAGAAATGGACCACTGTGCAAATGACAGCCAGCATTTGGTTTTTGCAGCAATTTCTCTGTAGTCGCACTTTGTTGCGGTCTGCCAGCTAAGCGGGGTGAAGGGAATGGAGGGGAGGGAGGGGAGGGAATGGGTGCAATTTGGGGCTAGTGAAATGAATTTGGCTCGTTGCCAGCGGTCAGCTTGGGGGGTCTTTTTGGGGGCTAGGTCAGGGCTGTTTTCGGACTATTGAAAAGGGAATTCGGGCTAGCTTTGAGGTTAGTTTGCAAACGAAAACAAAAAAAAAAAAAAAGGAAAGAAGGAATTTCTAAAACTACGCATGCAGCTCTATTTAAGCGGGGAACCCGGAATGTTGGCATTACATTACCTCTCAAGATTTTTATGTCCAGCAATTCTTTATGTCGCGTCCTTCGACCTTTGTGTTTTATTTTGATTTATTTTTTTTTAGTTTTTAGTTACAATTACGAGTATAAGCACAAGAGTTATTTGTTTGTTCGGGTAGAGAGTAGAAGAATGAGATATTGTTGTTTTTTTTTTTTAGTTAAGTTTAGGCACCAACACCACACAGGTAACAAGTTGATGGGGGCGGGATTGCGGGGCTGCACTTACTTGTCGTGAAATTGCGACTCGTATAGGCCACAGACTCCTTGCCATCGTATATGGTGTAGGCCTGGACCTGGTATGTGGCGCCGGGCGTCAGCTCCTTGACACTGTGCTGGAATGTATTGTCGTTGACCTGGAAGGTGCGGTTATAGCTGCTCGATGCCTCCGATAGGCCCAGCACCTTTATCTTGAATGCCGTATAGCTGCCCTGGGTGGGCGGTGACCAAAGTATGATGGCGTTTTTGCCGCTGCGCACCTGCACGGACAAGTTGGAAGGCGGATCGGGCGCTGCAACAAGTTAAATAAATATATTAATTAAGAAAATAATAACAAAAATAATTATATAAAAATTTGGTAGAACCGGGCATCGAACCCGAACGCGATGTTTACCATGCAAATATTCTACCCCTAAGGCAACACATTGTTTATAGCGGCAGAGCTGCTATCGTTGCTGCTGCTCCGCTGCTACTGCGCTGCCGCTGCTGTCTGTTGTCGGTTGTCTATTTTTAGCTACACCAAAGTTAAGCGCCCTCACTCTCTCTCGCTGACGCTCTTTTTTTTTCGTCTTCTTTTTGTTGGTATTTTGTTTTTGCTACTGCTGCTGCGCAACTGGTTTTTGTTTTTGTGCGTTGCAATTTTTCACTTTCTACTTTTGACAGCTACATTTTTATTGGCTGCCGCAAAGAGAGGCAAATCGGAGGAAGGAGAGAGAGAGAGTGTGTGTGTACATTGAGATTACAATTTTTATTCGACTTAACGGGTTTTCAATTATTGAAATTAAACTATATTTACATATGTATGTATAGTAAATATTTAAATTACTCATAAATTTCGTTCGCTGGGGCAAACGCGTTAAGGGAAAACGCAGCTGCGTGTTTATGTGGCTATTTTAGCGTGTGCATGTGTGTGTGTGTGTGTGATTGTCACACGCACACCTCTGGGGCGTATTTATGAATTTGGGCAGTGCTCAGAATTACTCATCAAGCATTTAAAGTAAATAAAAAAATGCAAAACATAGAAAAAAGAAGTTTGCATCGGCCGGGAATCGAACCCGGGCCGCCCGCGTGGCAGGCGAGCATTCTACCACTGAACCACCGATGCTTAATACATAAAGCATCCTAGATGGCGCCTACATGAAAGCTCAATGCTATCTCTTATGCTCTGGCTAACATTAAATAAAAAGTGTTGGCAGATAAAAAAAAAATAACGTCAACATTTTGATTTATGATTTGTTCACATATTCTCAGCCAATAAAAGCTGACATATTAATTAACCGACAGCAGCTGATGGAAAAATAGGAAAAAATAAACTTTTGTTGCATTTTTTCTCTATTTGAATGAAAAACTCCTGAGCTCTGGCAAACTTTTCACTGACAGCGTTGCCACTTTGTTCGACTTACCTGTCGTTATGGTCACCGTCCAGGTGAGCCAATCGTGATGCGTAAAGTTTGTGTAGTAGAGCCAGAAATTGTATTTGGTGCCGGGCAGGGCGCGCGAGAACTGAATCTCGTCGCCAATGTCCCGCGAGGCGATTGTTGTGTTTGGCTCCGGATAGCCAAAGGGCGGACTATAGTCCAGACGATACGAGGCGCCATCGTCCAGGCCCGGATTATTAGGTATGCTTATGGCCAGGTCGGCGCCATGCGCGTGCTGTAATAGAAAAAGAAATTGTTAGCTTCTCTCTATATTAAACTGTTTGGCTTGACTGACTGACTGTTTGACTGACTGATTGACTGACTGATAGAGTGACTGACTGATTGAGTGACTGACTGATTGGTGATCAACGTACAGCCCAAACCGTAACAGCTAGAAACCTGATATTTTCACTGCAGTTACCTTTAGTGATGAAGCTGCACGTTAAGACGGGGCTTTGGCAAATTTCACTCACACTGTCTACATATATATACACATATGTATGCATGTGTGTTTGTATGTATGCAATACATATGTACATACATACATACATACACACATGCATACATACATACATACATACATACATACATACACACATGCATACATACATACATACATACATACATACATACATACATACATACATACAAACATACAAACATACAAACATACAAATATACAAACACACACACATACATACATACATACATATATATATACATACATACATACATACATACATACATACATACATACATACATACATACATACATACATACATACATACAAACATACAAACATACAAACATACAAACATACAAATATACAAACATACAAACATACATACATACATACATACAAACATACATACATACATACAAACATAAAAACATACAAACATACATACATACATACAAACATAAAAACTTACAAACATACATACAAACATAAAAACATACAAACATACAAACATATGTACACCAAAACAAAACACAAAAAAAAAATACCAACAAAAAAAAACCACTAAACTACTAGCTTTTAGCATGAAAAGCTGCAGAGCCTACTTGAATTCTTGAGAATCGAGGAGGAGAGCACTTGGTAGAAATTCGTTTTATTTAAATTTGCAGCACAGCGACAAATCAGCTTGGTCTGCGTTTGGTCTTAGAAAACAAGCACGCATGCATACATATGTACACACACACACAGTCACACACACTCACACACACACACACACACACACACACACACACACACATACATACACACATATATAATACAGTTGACAGACTTGTTGAGATGAATCGAACAGGAGTCGGACTAATGAGTCAGGCTGCGAGCTGCGAACTCACGAGTCAGGCAGAAAGTACAGGGTTCGAGCTCCCGACCAACATGTGTGGACATTGTACTCAATTGAAGAGTAGCAAGTGTTATTAAATAAAATATATATTCTAGGATAAGTATGGATACGGATAAGTAGAGGAGATGTTTTCGTTGGTTGCAGCTCGCAGGAAGAACACGGTTCGATTGATTTAGCACAGAATTAGCTAAACCCAAATTAGCTAGTATTACTTAAGAATACATATCCTTTGCATGTTAATAAGCAGATGGGCTAGATTTATCCGACAGGAAGTCAGTCCAGAGTACGAGTCCCCGACAAAAGTCTTTGGTTAGAGAGTAGTGCTAGTGCATGCTAGACACTAGGCTGTAAGTTTTGCACTATATCATGTACTTTTCTTAAATAGGTTGTTGCAATTATTTGGAGTGGGGCTGCAGCTAATGGTTCCCCCCCTCGAACTCCCTGCCAACCTCCCCCCTCCCCCTTCCAGCCACCC
Organism: Drosophila montana; assembly: GCF_035044405.1. Taxonomy (NCBI): domain Eukaryota; kingdom Metazoa; phylum Arthropoda; class Insecta; order Diptera; family Drosophilidae; genus Drosophila; species Drosophila montana. The sequence goes on from NW_026997533.1 coordinate 563,000, forward strand.
CGAAGGACCTGCGCGCCGCACACAAAAAGTGCAATGACATTCGCGAGAGGCAAACAAAAGTAACAACTGACAATGATAATGATGATGAGGATGGGGAGGATGAGGATGGGGATAATGGGGATGGGGATGGGGATGGGGATGTCCTTGTTGTTGTCCTTTGGCTGGTGGCAGACGCCAAATATGAACACCGCAAACAATGTGCTTGGCGCGAAAACATACAATAATGAAAAAATGCAAAATGCTGAAAAAATAATGATAAGCAAATAATAACGAATGGCAGACATCTCTCCTCCCCCCCCCCCCCCCCCCCCCTCGCACTCTCCCCGTTCCTTCCACCCACACACACCAACACATTTCATGGATTGAGAAGGAGCGTAATAAGTGTTGGAAAACGTGCAGGCGACAGAGAACTGAGAATGCACACTACAAAAGCTGAAATTAAAATGTTTTTTTTTTGTTATTCGCACAAAATATTCTTGATTGGACGTGACGCACGTGACAGTCGCATGTTATCGCAATGAATTGAATACAAAATCAATTTTTTGCATAGTCGTAAACAAGAAATGAAAACAAAAAGTCCTGCGGTTCGTGACGAAAAATAGTTGCGAGATTTCGTTGCAAACAAGCAAAATAATTAGTAAATGAAGGCAACCAGTTTTGATTAATGAGAAAAACATGTTTTTTTTTTGTACGAAAGTATTTTCTTATGTGACCAAAAATCGATTTGCCTTAAAATGTAAAAATTGATTGGCAACTGAACTTTAATTATTCCAGCCGAACACATTTCAGGGCCTGTTCAAGAGTTTTCTCTCACGCTTAGAAGCTGTAAAGACCGCATTAAGTTGGCTGCGCTTGCTTTCTTCACATGCACGTTAGGTTGGCTTCACTTCTGAACATTCGATATCAACGTTAAGTTGGCTTCAACATTATGTGGGCTGAGCTTGCATGTTAAGTTGGCTGCGCTCGATCGTTTTATGGTACATTGAAGTTGGCTGCAGTTCTGGTTTTTTGTTCATGCATGTTAAGTTGGCTGCGCTTAACTTACCCATGAAATCATTAAGTTGGCTACGCTTGATATATATGGTTATTCAACATGAACGTTAAGTTGGCTGCGCTTGCTTACTTTACATGCACGTTAAGTTGGCTGCAATCCTGATTATATGTCATGCATGTTAAGTTGGCCGTAATAAAGTTAAGCCGGTTAAGTTAGCTGCGCTTCTTGTATCCCTAAAAGCATTAAGTTAGCTGCAGCTCACGTTAAACTGACTGCACTTGACGTATTCACAAAGTGCATTAAGTTGGCTGTGCTTGATCACTTTACATGCATGTTAAGTTGGCTGCAGTCCTGATTCTCTGTCATGTATGTTAAGTTGGCTGCACTCGATCGTTTCGCCATAAAGTGAAGTTGGCTGCAGTTCTGATTATTTGACATACACGTTATGTTGACAAACACCTCAGCTATTCGCAAAACGCCATTGAATTCGGCGTAAAGCAGGAGTTTATTAAATGGGCGTAACATCAACAAAGTAATGTTAATTTAATTGTACATTTCAAGCGAATGTGCTGTAAAAGTCAACAATTTACATAAGCGTAATGCCCGGCTCGATTGAATAACAACAACAACAACCGGGGATATACTATAATTTATGTAAATAGCTGTCCCTGCTCGGGCGCCAGTAAAAAGCGCAGCGAATTAAATTTATCAAATGAACAAATGTGTGGGCGTTGGGCGTGGCCGCAAAACATGAACTAACGGCAAAATGGTAACACACACACACACACACACACACACAGAGAGAGAGAGCCAGGCACAGACGCATAAATATGCTCGAAATGGCCACAAAAAAAAACACAGAACGAACGAACGGCAAATAAAATTGCTGACAAAATGGCGCACAAAATGGCGTCAAGTAACGGAAGTGTTAATGCAAACAAACCAACAAAAATAGGTGTGGGGGGGGGGGGGGGGAGAACGTGTTAAAATGATTGATGAGTGGAAAAAGCCGAAATGCAAATAAAATTCTGACATCGAGGCTGGAAATTCATTCGAAATGCAAAATAGTGAGCAAAAAACTTGCCGGCGTGCACTTATGCCTATCATAATAAATTACGCATAGGCTTTTCAATGGGCAGCACGTGTGGCTCGTGCGCCATTTGTCAACACTTGTCATTTTCCAGCCAAGTGGCAACGCCAATTGAGCCTCGAGCTGTGCTTTGCTGTTGATATGCTTGGAAATCTATTTTCAATTCCATTTGGTGTCGCATTCGTGAACGTTTTACTGGCAGCCAAGCTAATTGAACTCTGTGAAGAACACAAGTTCGAATCCTATATCTCTATATATAAAACTGTTGGTCCTTACTGACTGACTGACTGACTGACTGACTGATTGACCGACTGACTGACGGACTGATTGATTGATGATCAACGCACTGTCCAAACGGACGGGGCTTCAGCAAATTCCACCCGCATGTGTGGAAAACTCGCGAAAATTGTTTTCATGAAACTTATTTGTTTACCGTCCGATTGGTTTCAAACTAATTTTCAAAGATCTTTGAGAGAATTTATTTGAAAGGTGGGGACCCGCTTTTATCCTATATAGACATAGGTAAAAATTTCCCACTTTCATAACTCGGTTAAATCGCATCCGATTTTCAAAAGGTTTGGCTTTTTGTTCATGGCTTGGTCTCTAGATCAATTTGGCTTCTAAATCTGGCAACATTATTCTTGGTCAAAATTCATGACCAATTCTCAAATCTCCTCTCATTAACTCGTTCAAATCTCATCCGATTTTTACGAAGTTTTTTCAATTAAATTTAATTTTTAATTTTTTCGTCCCACTAGCGCAAGCTTCGATTGTTGTTGGTAGCAGAAGGTTCAGGGTATCACCTAGTCGGGCATCCCTACCATAGTACTCTTACTTGTTTTTTTTTCTCGTTTTTAAACACTTTTTTTCAAGCTTCGCACTTGATGTGCTTATCGCAAGCTGATTCTGAGTCACTTTGCCCCCTCTCCCCGCTTGTCTTTCCCGTTACGCCATGCAGTGCTCGGGCCTGGCAATTGGTCAGTCTGTCAATCAGTCAATCAGTCAATCAGTCAATCAGCGAGTTAATTGCTTACTTTGCGCACACACAGCTCATGCATATGAATTGCGGGCATTCCCCAATGTGATTATTTTCCTTTTCTTTTTCTCTATTATTTTCGTTTTTCTCTTTCTCTTTCTTTTCGTTTTAGTTTTTGCCCGTCTGTCGTCACATAATCAATTGCTTTGTTACACTTTTTTTTTAATGTTATTATTATTTTCGCTGCGGCGACGCGAGTTTTTCTACATTTTTTCGCAACATTTTTAAGTAACAAGTAACAAGCAAATTCAATTGCAATTTATGCGAAGCTTTCGCTACATTTTACACGCACACACACGCACACACACACGCACGCACACAGACAGAGACAGACCAAAAGTGGGCAAAGAAAAAGTAGAAATGAACTGAAATGAAATGTTGCTCAGCTACAACAACAACAACAACAACAACAACATCAACATCAACAACAGCTGCAAATGTAACTGCTGTAAAACGGCACTTGCTACTCCCCCCCTGCCGCCCCTCCCCACCACCACACTCTCTTGCTCTTACGCACACCCTCTCACACTCGCATCCCAGCTGATTGCATAATTGATGCGTTCCTTTTCTTTTCTTTTGCGCCGTTTCGTTTCATGTCTCGCCTTTGGGCATTACATGATGCGCGCTTTTGGGCCGCGCTGCGGCTGCGCAGTCAGCGTCAGCCTAATTATCATTAACTAATAATGTTCATGCATGATAATTAGCGCGCGCTCGCTCGCTCTCGCAACGTATTATGCAATTCCGATGCGCGCAGCGAAACTCCGCAAAGCAAAGACAAAAACAATAACAAAACGGTTCTCAGCAAAAGCTTCAAAATTTATGCTGCTGCACTCTTCACTCGCATTGTGATCTTTGCATGAGCATGTTTCGCAATTGGCCAGACAGCCAGACGGCGGCAGGTCTCTGACGCTGTGTCAATGAGACATGGCATACATATTTTACCGTTGCCAGATAGTCAGAGATCTCTGGCATACATTCTTTCCCTCTGCCCATGCACATTTTGCTATTGCCAGGTAGCTGGAAATCTCTAATTGGATTCTCATTGGAATTCGCTCTGCTTGTAGGTACTCCAACTGGAGCGTGGCTCTATATGAACTAAAATCAAGTTTTGCAAAATAAAATAAAGAAAAAATATATATGTACATAAAATGTATAAAGCAAAAATTAATAACAATTAACAATAACAAGAAAACGGCAACCTTCGCTTTTGGACTTCGCTTTGGCTTTGGCTTTGAATCGATCAGGGTCAGTGCGATATTTGTCGAGTAGCCGAGTCAGAGAGCGGGAGAGAGAGAAAGAGAGATAGAAGAGCGAGAGGGAGCGAGAGAGAAGGAAAGAGATATATGGATGGAGGGAGAGAAAGAAATAGAGATAGAGAAAGAGATAAAGAAAGAACGAGAGAGAGAGAGATAGAGATAGAGATAGAGATAGAGATAGAGATAGAGATAGAGATAGAGATAGAGATAGAGATAGAGATAGAGATAGAGATAGAGATAGAGATAGAGATAGAGATAGAGAAAAAGATAGAGATAGAGATAGAGATAGACATAGAGATAGAGAAGAGATAGAGACAGATAGACATAGAGATAGGTATGTAGAGAGAGAGAGAGATATATATAGAGAGAGATATAGATAGATATATAGAGAGATAGTGACAGAGAGAGAGCGAGAGAGGGAGAGAGAGAGAGAGAGAGAGAGAGAGAGAGAGAGAGAGAGAGGGAGCGAGAGCGAGGGTAAGATAGGCAGCTAAGCGAATGGAAATTAATATTTGAAGATATGCTATTGGGGAATTCTTAGAAAAAACAGGAAGATTGATTGTTTGATGCGCTGATTGACTGACTGACGATGAACGTACAGCACCAACCGGAAATACTACGCAGCTAAAAAGTTGTCGATTGTCGTCGAAATGCCCCCCAAAATGGAGTTTCAGAAAAATTCCACCCAAGTCCAAATAAAGACAAAACTTTTGGGAACAAAAATATATATTTTAAATTCTCATTATCTAGCATTTACTGTAGTTGGGAAAGTTTGTTCTTTTCCCCGATGTCACTTATAAAGTATTTCAAATATTGTTTTAATAAACTTATCTGCTTTTGACATCATTTTGTCCATTTCAAGCTTGAGGACTGGCCACAAATATTTGGCATTTCTCGGTTGATGTTGCATTTGAGTACATAAATGAATAATCATGCGTATTTATGGGTACTCGTTCTGGCCAGCATCAGCCGCAGACGGCAGATAACCAAGGCAAACAGGGCGAATCAACAGATAAACAAACGAATAATATTTTTGAATAATTAAAGAGCCGAGCCAAGCGAATCTCCCACTCAGCCCACTCAACAAGAGCCCATCAAGAATGTCAAAAGAAAAAAAGCTCGAGAAAAACTATAAAACGCAGTTTAAGCCAAAATTTGCAGTCTTAAAGCTCTTAATGAGTGAGCTTCAAGCTTTGGCTGGTTGAGCTTAAAGCTCGGACTCTGCTTTAAACTAAAGTTACCCTTTCTGAGTACAATGCTTTGCGATATTAAAGCTCTTAATAGGTGAGCTTAAAGCTCTGACTAAAACTTAGATTAACAACAATTTGTACCTTTAAGTCATTATATAAGATTTTGCATTCTTAAAGCTATAAGTTAATGATCTTTACGCTTCTGATAGTTGAGCCAAAAGCTTTAACAAAAGTTCAGCTTTAAGTAAAAGTTCAACATTTATGCTAACAATTTCTCAAATATATTTTCTGCATGTTAAACTTTGCTTTATTAAAGCTTTCAATCAGTGAAGTGAGGAATCTAAGCAAAATAGATGAGCTTTAAGCTAAAAATATTTTTTTTCGACAATGGAGCTTAAAGCTCTGGAACCAACAAATGTCTTGATTTTTAAATACCAAGTACTTAAATATTTGAAATATTTTTTAAATCTATTTCCTGAGCATTCAAGAAGTTAAAAACTCTAGCAAGAAGCCCAACTCAAATAGATAAGTAAAGGGATATATATTTTAGAAAATAGTTCTTCTTTTGTTAAAGCTCTTGAGGAAAAGGCTTAAAGCTCGCTTCTGGCAGAGTCTAAACAACTTCCGACTAGATATTTTGAGCGATATGCCCAAAAAAGTAGGCTACATGATATTTTGCGATGCGCAACTCTTGAGCAAACAGAATATGTCAAGATATATGCAAAAGCCCAACTGATTGAGCATGAAAACTTAACCTAAAAGTGAAATGGAGACAAAAGAGCCAAGCAAACATTTACCAGGCAGAACAACTTGTTTACAAAAGTTACAATCCGGAGCAGGCAAATGTTTACATAACGGGCAGCTGTGGTGGTTAAAAGCTGTTGCCGTTTATCGATATTAAGCGTGTATCGAATGTCAGGTGCAATGCAACTAAAAATTTTCCAAACTAGCTGCTGATTACCGTTACATAAACACCTATTTAAATATTTACAATTAACATCTGTCAACTGGGATTTATGAGCTGTCGAACAGGTTTAAATTACTGAGTATCTTTTGGCCAGACATTTGCCATGAATAGCTGTGCAACCACTGCGCTCTCTCGCTCTCCCTCGCTCTCTAGCTCTGGGTCTTGTGCTGTGTGCAAAAGCTGATGCCTTTTAAGGCGCCATCTCTTTCCCACTTGCAGCCACACTTGACTTTTCTATGGCTCGCTGGGCTGCTACCTGACCAAAAGGCAAACGCGCAATTAGCATAAAGTGCCGGACAGCAAGACAGACAGAGACAGACAGCAAACAGCTGTAAATGCATTTGTGTGCGTGTGTGTGTGTGTGTGTGTGTGTGTGTGCGTGTGCAGTTGCTGCTGTTGCTAGTTTGAAAGTGTGAAAAGTTGGCTGCAAGTTTCAGGTTGACTGCCTTGACGATGATGACGATGGTGACGTCAGCGAATGCAAAGCGCAGCGCATAATAAGTAACTGAGTGAGTGACTAACTTATTAAGTGAGTGCGCGAGCGAGCAAGCAAGCGAGTGAGTCAGTCTGTGTCTGCAAGTGCAGCTCAGTGGGCGCACACACACACACCCCCGGCCATACAAATATCGCAACTGTAATTTATTTATTTTCAAATTAACACCGAGAACAAAGCAAGCGCGATATTCGAGCTTAACTTTCACTATGAAAAAAAAAGCATTTGGCTAGAGGCAAATATGAGTCAAGTATATGTATATAGCTCTGCGACTCATGATATACACAAAATTTGGTAACTATTTTTTTTCCGTTACTATATATATGCTCATGCATGTATATTTGTTTGCCTACCTGCATTGCATGTCTGCCCGGCAGCACCCACACCCATACACACACACACACACACACACTCAGCCAGACAGACGCAGGCAGAAACATGCACACAATTCCCCACTCAATTTTATTAGCCCGAGCTTAATTTATGTTCATTTACTTAGTTATTGTCTCTCTTTCTGTTGCTGTCGCTGTTCTGTTGTTTTTATTGTTGTTGTTGCTTTATGCCAATTCCCTTTCTCATGCCCAATTCGCCTTCGGCAATTTGTATATTTGGCATGCGGTGCACGTCTCTTTGGTAACCCCACCACCTCTCCCCCCTTCTGCCATCACAACTGGACGAAGCGTCGCATTGAGCCGCGCTTAGTTACGTTGAGCTCTTCTGTTAAGCTGCCAATGCTGTCGCTGTCGCTCTCGCTCGCGCTCTGTATCTGCTCTCACGCGTTCGTTAAATCACTCTCAGTTAATGGCTTTGCGTGTCTGCGCGTGTGTGTGTGTGTGCGTGCGTGACAAGAATTGTTGCTTGTCGTTTGTTTATTTTGTTGTTGTCATAACAGCGCCTAGTTATCGCTTTAACAGCAGCAACAACAATTGCTTTAAAGTCAACGACAACAACAGAGCCCAACAACAGGAAGCTTTAATTCAAATCAAATTGCCTTACGCTCTCGCGCTCTCTTATGTACGTGTGTGTGTGAGTTAGTTTGAGGCATTGCTTTAATTATTTAAAGCTCTGTCATAAATTGGCTCAATTTCAATTTGAATTTTGATTTATTATTGAAATGTAACAATAACAAATCAATTATCATAACAAATGACCATTTAACAATGGCCAAAAGATAAACTCGAGTTGTTGATATAACAAAACACCCACATACACGCACATATATACACATTCACACAGACACTGCTGAGGAAATGTCAAAGCAATTGCGGTATTCGAAAATTGCCTCAAGCAAAGGTTTGAAAGGTTCAGCCATAAAGCCTGGCTGACTGGCAGCTGATAATACACTGTGAACAATTTGAGTGGTAATTTGAGAGTAAATAATGAAAAAAATGAAAAGACATGGAATTTAATAAAAGTACAAAAGTAAATGCACAGATGAAAACTAACAGTTTATATGTTTAAATTTAATTTTTAGTGTGTATTGAAGGGATAAGGAATTAAATGTGAAGCAACATTTCTTACTGTGCACAAATACAGGCACGCAGGAGTCAGAGAAGAGAACGGAGACGGAGACGAGACGTAGGGGAACTTGGAGATATGTTGACATGACTATACACTTAGACATAGTATAGTGGCAGCACATGCCAACAGGGGTCGAAGCAGGGGTCGAGGCTTGGGTCGCAATTTTGCAACGCAATTTGCAAAGTGTTGACAGCAGACGCATATTTTATGTATGCGTGTGTGTGTGTGTTTGTTTGCGTGTGTGTGTTGCGAAACTTGCAGTCAAAGTGGAGCAGAGCAGTAAGAGAATTTATTAGTTGCCTTTCACAGCAAATATTGTGACAAATAGGCATATAAAAGAAGCTTTTTCCGAGTGTGTGGAGAGTGGGAGAGTGGGAGGGCGGGTGAATGGGAGAGTATGACAGCGGGAGAGTGGGAGAGTGCAGCCTCTTTGCTGTAGACAGTGTTGCCAACTTTTGTTAGTTTTAGCTAGTTTTTGTCGAAGGAGGGACTAATACCTTCTACAAGGGCAAAAATAGCTAGATTTAATGGCGGAATTGCCAGCACTGTTAAGCTGAGCTAGCTTTGTGTGCGTTTGTGTGTGTGTGCGTGTGCGTTTACGTGTGCGTGCGTGTGTGTGCACGTGTGAGTTTTCTTGTATGTGTGCTTAAAAGTTGCGACTTAAGTTTTATGCTGAATGCGTCCGCAGAACGAGATGCCATGCTGTTAATTGACATACATATCCCCGCGCTCCGCGCTCTGCCCACCCTTGCCGCACAGGACAGGCCAGACAATTACAGTGGTGGCGCCGTCAAGTGTGCCATGTGCATTTGCATGCGTGATTCAACACACACATATGTAAATATATATATGTATGTATGTATGTAAATAGACGTTTATCGATGTGTGCGATGTGTTGCATACTTTTCAGCCGCTGCAACCACTTGACCCCACTTTTTCACGCGCTTCATCAGCAATTTGCATATTATATTGTTTGATTTTTATCATTTTTCGTATATCGTTTATCGATTATCGCCAGCAATTCACACATTGACAGTGAGATGTGTGTGGAGCGGGCGGGAGTAGGACAATTGAAAAGTCAGGTCTTTATATATGTATATATGCATTTATTTTTTATGCGCCTTAAAAAGGGAAAAGGGTAAAAGACAGCAGAAAAATAAATGTTTTTTAATATATACTACTTTTCTTTCTGTTAATATCGATAAATATCGACTTATCGACTATAAATATCGACTTCTACCCTATGAAAGGGAATAACTCGAGGATTATAAGCGCTAGATGCACCAAACTTGGTATGCAGGTGCTCGTCTAGCATACCCAGTTAAAGATTCTTCCCCTTTTTGGATATCTAAAGAACTTCAAGAGTTACAGCGTGCTCTTTGTTTGCCTGTCATATTTATGTTTGGAAAACTGATTAAGGCTCAATCTAAACACAGGGTATCTCTTAGTTCAATTGCTAGCTAAAATGCTTAAGACTTTTGGCTAACTATTACAGGGTATTTTCAGGTGTAGCCCGATTTCTTTGAGCTTTTAATGAGTGTCGCCGCCTTTGAAAGCCAATTTCAGTCGTTGCCTGCCCATGTTTCTCCCTCCCCCTCTCCCATCCTCTTAATATATATGCATATATGTATCTGTATAGCGGCTGTCTATATACTCGCCGGTCTGTTGACTTTTCTGTCGCACTGTTGCCCCGTGCAAATTTGCCTGAATTATTGAACATTTTCGCGCGCGCTCTTTTCCGGGAAAAAGCAACGCAGACAAAACAAACTGAGCTCCATTTTCACACTTTTAAACACGTTGCCCGCGGGTTCTGTTTGCCCTCGACTAGTTGCTGGAACACTTTTATTTGTTCTGGTTCTTGTTGTTGTTTTTTTTTTGTTTTTTTTTTGTCGCCCGCCGTTTAATTAAAGAGCTCGCTAAATGTTTATCGTATCGTATGATTTTTGCCAACGATTTGTTAATTGCAAATCAAATGTTGAATGCCAACAAAATGAACAGAAGCAGCGTTAAGATTAAAACTAAGCTAAGCGCACTAAAGAGACTCGACTAGCAGATGCCCTGCACTGTGCCTAAAAGCTATTAAACCGTTTAAGTTCGGCGCTTGAAGTCCGATTTTATTGAATTTTTCACATGCTTTCATTTGGAGTAGAAATGTGCGTGCATACCAAAGCGCAAGGCTCTAGCTTTAAAAATGATAGGGAATACCAAATTTAATACCAAATAAATACCAAATTTAATGTATCTAGCTCCTAAAGTCTTCGATTTATGATCAAAAGAAGTATTTAATAATATTATAAAAAGAGGAGCAGAGCTGGAAACAGACAGAGTATAGTTGCTAAATATACTTTTATGAGGTATATTTTCTATGAAGTATCAAGAACAATTAGAACAAATCTCCGTCTGGATCTAAGCAATATCTTATGCTAGATATTTTCCACTTAAGTCTCCAAGCAGGAAATCGAGTTGTGGGCACTGCGCCAGGAAATGCCGAGTTTTGCCCACTAATAAGCCAAAGCTTTGGCTCTGAAATGCATAAATTCAAGTCGAGGCCAAGAGTTATGTGAGTGCGGCAACAGAGGGGGGGGGGGGGGGGAGGCTGTCTTAAAGGGGAATGTTATTGTATGTGTGCTTTATGGTTTTCTATGGACTTCAAGCTGAAATTTGCATAAAGCTTGACAATAATAAAAATCGATACTCGTTAAATGAAAAGGGGAGTGGCAATTGGGGAAACCTCCCCCCCCCCACCCCCCCCTTACCACTCCCCTGGTTATCATAAAAGACATTTGCATTGAGCAAAGCTTGCGAAAAGCTTGCAAAAAAATGGAAATTGAAAAATGATTCTTTGCCCCGAGCAGAGCCCATAAATGTCGCCGGCAAAATTGATGTATGTGAAAAAAGGCTGAAAAATTCAAATGGCAGCAGAAGGCGAGTCATAAAAAAGAATTTAATTCACATTTGCGGACAAATATGAGGCATGCCGCAGGCATAAAGTGCACAAAATGGACTTCAAATAGACTTTGGCCCTTAAAAAAAAATTTAAATATGAAAAAAAAAATTGAAATAACACAAATTAATATAAATTAAAAAAGAATTAATAACAAATAAAATTAGAAATAAAATAAAAGCATAATTAAATAGAAACAAAAATGTGAACGAATATTTTAGCACAAAATTTAGCTTAGCTGGCACTTGAACTGCATGTTAAATATTTGCCAGGAGGATAACATTGCAGTGTGCCCGCATTTCAAATCATTTTATATTATTTTTAGCACAAATTGTTGCTTGCTTTAGCTTAGCTGGCACTTAAACTGCATGTTAAATATTTGCCAGGAGGATAACACTGCAGTGCGAATGCATTTTGAAGCATTTTATATTATTTTTAGCACAAATTGTTGCTTGCTTTAACTTAGCAGGCACTTGAACTGCATGTTAAATTTTTGACAGGAGCATAACATTGCAGTGCGAATGCATTTTGAAGCATTTTAATTTCTTTGACAGATTTGCCAATACCATAAAATGCACTGACTGCAAAGGAACGTAAATTAAGCTGCCTGTTAACTGACATGCACTTTGCCAGCGACCTGACAGCAGCTGACAGCAGCTGAGAACGGCGCCCGAGCAGGGACTTTCGACTACTAATATCGAGCGCAACTGTACCTGGCCTGGGGCCATATAGCAAAAAACAAAATAAAATGAAACGAATTTCTTCAAATTGTTTCTAGCTGAACGCTTGATTAACATGTAAATGATTGATGGCTTGACTCGTTAAAAGAAAACCTAAACTTAATTAAGTGAAATGCGAATATGGCCTCAAGAGAGAGGGAGAGTGACAAAAAAGGGGGGGGCAGGGAGTACGACAACAACAAGGCAACTTTTGGTCTTAGCTAATGGCCAAGTTGGCTTCTGCATTTGGCCTTTTGGCATTTAAACGCGTTTGGCTTTCTTCTGCTTTCGGCCTGTCCGCCTGTCCGCCTGTCTGACTGGCACTCAAATGTCAGTTAGGATTTCGAATAGCTGTTGCCGTTGCTCTTTCTATACCCCTCATCACTAATTACAGGGTATGCTGATTGTTTCTTCACACTTTTCGTATTTAATTCTATCTTGATTAAATTGTGCATATTTGTTTCATAATTATCAAGAATTTGATTGCGCAATCGATAAGTATCGATCTGAAGCCAGTTTATTAGCATTTATCGATTGTAATAGATACTTAAACTTTGGAATAAAGTTGCTCGAAGAATCGATTTGACGCAGCACAATGTTATTTATTATTTGTTAGTTTATCGTGCATTTGCTCGAGATTATATAAAACGATAATAATCGATAAATATCGATATGCAGCCTAAGCTTTTCGCGTATAAATTGAAGCGTAGAATATTTTACTTTGCTCGATAAATATCGATATTTAGTCAAGGACTTTCGAGCATATATCTATATTTAGAAAATGTGTGCTTAACGATATATTTATCGAGCATAAATCGAAGTTTAAAATCGATAATTATCGATATTTAGCCTGACCTTTTCGAGCATAAATCTAAGTTTAAAGAGTTTAACTTTGTTGAATAATATCGCTTATTTTCTTGACATCGATAAATATCGATATTCAGCCTAGGCTGATCGAGCATGAATCGAAGTCTAGAAAATGTATGCTTAAAATCGATAAATATCGATTTTTAGGCAAGGCGTTTTTCGAGCATGAATCGAAGTTTTCCGATCATTTGCTTAAAATCGATAAATATCGATATGAAGAGTTAGCTTTTCGATCACAAATCGAAGATGAGAAAATAAAAAGTAAAGTCGATAAGTATCGAAAGTCACACCTAAAATTTAAAAGGTTATCAAAATTAGGAAAATTTCGGATACGAGAATTCGCAGAGTGTGGCCAATTGAGGCCAGAAGAAGAAGCACAATTGCCGGCTACGTTGCGAAGCGTTTGCTACAGGGTATCGCCGCGTCGAGCACTCTCGAATTGTTAACACACAGGTAATTTGGTTATGGTCTGTTATTGTAGCCCGGCTAAAACTAATTAAGCCAATGTCCAGAAACGAAATTGACTTTGATGAACTGTTCGCATGCATATTGGGTAGATCGTAGCGACGTCGGGGAGGTGAGGGAGGAGGCAGGGGAGGGTGGATTGCGAGGGGCGCTAACGCAATACGAGACGCATTTGCATAACAATCGAGCGGGGCGAGGTGAGGGGGCGAGGGGGGCGGGGTTAAGTCCCATTTCGGAGGGTTGTTGCAGCGAGTTGCAGTTGCAGTTGCATTCATCTTAATTAATGCCATTTTGCATGTTGCACTTGCCGCATATTCCAGGTGCGCAGAAGGGGAGAGCGAGGGGTAAGGGCGGGGGGGAAGGGGGGGGGAGCGGAATTTTAATTAAGCGCCAGCTTTTTCAATTTGCAAGGATTCGATTTGGCTGCAAGTCGAAAGCGGTTTGCGGCCAACTAATGAGAGACGGTCGGCGAGGGGAAGGGGGGAGGGGGGGGGGGGACGTTGCTGGGAAATCTGAAGAGGGGCCAAACGCGTCTTAGCCCAGTTTAAAGACGACGAAGAAAGCTCGACTGCCGCCTCGACCCAAATGTCAACGAAATGGCGCTGGGCGAAACGAAGCGAAGCGAAGCGCATGGCCCCAATTTCGTAGCCTTTCGCAGATGAGCTCCAGTCAGATGTTTGCTCAAGGCACGCGACTAGCAGATACCCTGCAAGCAGTCCAAATGCACTTGAAGCAGCTGTGAATACCCTATAATTGCTGCGAGGTCTGTAACTGACGTTTTGTATACCCTGTAGAGAAGTTAAGGCAAAGTATATTCGTTGCAATGTGAAAACCTGCTTGAAATAAAAGAGTTCCTGGAACCAGCGGAACGAAATGGAATGGAATGAAACGAAATGGCAACAAATCGCATTCAGAAACTTCTTTCTCTCTCTCTCGCTCGCTCTCTCTCTCTCTCTTTGTTTAAGACAAAACCAGCGGAACGAAACGGAATGGAATGAAACGAAATGGCAACGAGCTTCTTCTGAAACTTCTCTCTTTCTCTTTCTGTCCCTATGTCCCTCTCTCTCTCTCTCTCTACATATAACAGAATGTGTTTAAGACATAACTTGTGGAACGAAACGGAATGGAATGAAATGCAACGAAATGGAATGAAACAAAACGAAATGGCAACAAAACGTAAGCAGAAACTTCTCTCTTCTTTCTCCCTCTTTCTCCCTCTCTCTCTCTCTCTCTCTTTCTCTCTCTTTCTCTCCCTCTCTCAGCGGAATGCGATAAAGTTTTTAATTACAAGAGAGGGCGACACAGGCAACTAACCCCTCCCCCTCCCCCTCCCCCAGACAAACAGCGACCCTTTCGGCCATTGCAAAAGCGCCAAAATTGTTGTTCTCCCAGTTTTAATTAACTGAAATATTTGTATTTGCAACCATAAAATATGTGCGAAACGGCAGCGAATAGAAGAAGCACGCCGAGTTTCATATAACTCGAAGGCGACAGCTAAAAGTTGGTATAATACCCTGTAAAATACCCTACCCAAAGATCTTAAACTTTGAATACCCTGCAGCCAGGGAACCCCAGACGCCCAAATTTCGTAAGCCCCATAAATGTCAAAGTTTGACTTCTTCTTAAATCCAAGTAGTTTCAAATATGTTTAATCTTAGATTCTTGAGGTTATAAACCCAACGAACTGAAAGACCTTAAGAGCTGTACACGAAATATTTGACATAAATATGAAACGAATATTTAATCTAGAATAATGTTGCCTCAGGGCGCAACTATTTTGCTCGCTGTATCTTAAGTCTTAAGTTAATAGACCCAAGGAACTCAGGAACTGTGAGAGCTAGAGTTGGAATATTTGGTATGTCTATTGATCTATTGATTATATGAAATCTGAACATATTAAACTACTTTATCTCAGATATATATCTTGATAGCCTCAAAGAACTCGGAGACTGTAAGAGCTAGAGCTGGAATATTTGGTATGTGGGCTTTTATAAAGGAAACTATTGAGCATATATCGAAATCGCAACACTTTCACCTACTTCATCTCAGACATTACCATAATGGACTCAAGGAACTCGAGAACTGTGAGAGCTAGAGTTGGAATATTTGGTATGTGGGCTCTGCTAAAGGAGACAATTGATAACTTTTACTCACTTCAACTCAGATATAACCACGATTCACTCAAGTAACTCTCGAAGATTAAAAGATCGTGACGAGGCATAAGAACATGTTGTTGGAAAAGGGTCGAGTTAAACAAGGAATGCCTTGCGAATGAATTGGAGATCGTTTAGTTAATATCTAGCCAGGTTTTTTTCGTCAGAACATTTGTATATGGCATAAGTAAAAAAATTAGTTTCTTTCGTTTTTGAAATTCACGTAAAGTCTTGGTTGTTTTAGACATCTACAATGCTTGCATGAGCGCAAGGAACACGGAGTAAAGCACAGACAGACACGCTTTCATCTTGAGGGATATATATATATATATATATATATATATATATATATAGAGAGAGAGAGAGCATTTGGCAGCAGGATGTGCGACGTGCAGCAGCTGCTCTGCGATCTGGGGCAGACGTTCAACAAGTTCAAGGAGCTGCGACGCACCGAGCTGCTCAAGGTGCTCGGCCAGGTGCGATGCTGCGAATGCGGCCACAGGATACGGATGCTCAGGGCGCGGCAGCAGGCCGGCAAATGGCCGTCGCGCACGCTCCGATTGCTTACCGCCTGCTTTATCCTCATGTTAGCGCTACTTATCTGCTGGCTACACTTGGCGCGCCGATTCAATCATGCCCAAAGCCACGGCACCGGCGGCTGTCCCCACACACTCTTCTATACCTACACCGACTGCGATGTCTACGTTTAGCACTTTGCCTCAATTCTTTCGGTTAATTAGAATCGAATTTATTATTAAACAGCCGCAATTTATTAAAATCGCGCTCCAAGTAGCCAGGCTGAAGGGAAAGAATGTCAAGTGAAACTCTGCCAAAATTTTGGTTTGTAGCTGCCTTTTTTGATCTATCCAAAAGTTATATTTAAAAAATAAGCTCAACCTGTTCTTTACATTAGGCCAGAACGCAAGACGCTTTTAAATTGTTTTATCATATAAATTAAAAAAGTTTTTACTCATTCGAAAAGTTGCTTTTATTTTTCGCTTTCGCTCTCAACCAACAACTGATCGAGACTCGGGAACTGTAAAACTTCGATTTAGCCAATTCTCTCTCAAAGTCTTTCCTAAAGCATATCAAGTTTTGTAGGTTTTGTACCCAAGGAACTCGAGTTCTGTCGGGCTAAGAGTTTCCAAATTTGGTATACAGATTCTTCGACAACAAATATTTGGATTTCAAAGAGAATATCAAGTTCAAGATCTCAGGATCGGTCGAGCCTAAAGCTGGCCTATTTGGTATACAGCTTCTTCTACAGGAACTGTATGATATTTCCTAAAGAACATTGGGATCTGCCTGTATCTATACTCCAGGTACTCGGGATCTATCAGACATAGACTATTGGGGCCTCTTCAAGAATATCCAGCTTTGTCTCTCTTTATACCCAAGAAACTCGGGATCTGTCTGGATAAAAGGGGGCAAATTTCGGATACAGCTTTTTCTACAAGAGCTAACTGATTTCTCCTCGAGAATATCAGGTTTTTTCTCCCACTGGTCCCAAGGAACTCGGGATCTGTCAGGCATAGAGCTGACAAAATTTGGTATACAGCCTCCTCTACAAGAACCATATGATAACTCCTAAGGAATATCAGGCTCTGCCCATCTGTACCCCCGGAACTCAGGATCTGTCAGTCTTAGACTAAGCAAATATGTTCTATTTGTATATTTTTCAACTTCTTCTAATCGAAACTTCTATTGAATTGCATGAAAAATGCAAAGAAATATTATTTCCGACAGCTGCTTGTCAATTTTGAGCGCTGCTTGTCAAATGAGCACAACAGAGGGCGCCACCCAACGGCAATCTTTCTAAAACCTGCTAAAAACAAATTCCTTTTTCAATTCACTAAACAGCAACAAAAACGAAAACAAAAACGAATGCAAAAAAAAAAATGGCAATGCTTAACGCAAATTGCACAAACACACAAAAAATGTGTTTGTGCAACAGAGTAACACCCCCCCCCCCCCCCCCCCCCCTCTCTCTACCACTGCCCCATTCCATTTAGGCTAAAATCAACATTTGCTTTTTCAAAAAAAAAATACTAAAAAAGCTGCTGAAAAAAAAAATGAAAGAAATGAGAAACAAAATCAACAAATGCGCAGCACTAAACTAAACCAGAGCAACGAAGAGGGGAGGGGAGGGGGAGGGGGAGGGGAAGGGGGCGGGGGGGTTGGGTTTGCGTGGATGTGACAGTGGACGGCTGCCACGCCCATAAGCACAGCTTGTTGAGGCGTTGCGTTTAGTTTTTCGCTGAATAGTTTTGCAATTTTTTCTCCCCCATTTTCTTTTATGAATGGCCGCAAAAACGCGGCTCAGTTCCGTGTGGGCGTGGCAGAGGGGCGCGGTCGGGGCGGGGGCGCTATGCTTGTTATGAAGGCGGCTGCCGACACTTGAAAGTGTTGCCAGATTGTTGTTGTTGTTGTTGTTGTTGTTTCTCCTTCTTCTCGTTTGCCATTCAACAACAAGAACAACAAACAAACAACAAACAAACAACAAACAAGAGCAACAAAAGCGACAGCCGTGCGACATTAATTGAAGTTTGTTGAACCAAAAAGCTGTTTGCTTGGCCCCCATAATCTAAATGAACTCCCCTCTCCCTCCCCCTGCCTCCCCCCTACCCCTCCCTCTCTGGTAAGTAGCATCTTCTGGCAAGGCAGAAGAAGAAGCTGTCTCATGTCACACGGTTCAACTTCCAGAGCTCTTCAATCAGACCCTACAAAGCATCTATATGCACTTGATTGACTGATTGATTAAGTAATTGACTGATTGATTGACTGATCGACTGACTGATCGACTGACTGATTGACTGACTGATTGATTGACCGACTAAGTTATTGATTGAACGACTCTTTAGCTTACTAACTGACTGATAAACTGGCGGATCGAGTGATTGGTTAAATGATTGACTGACTGATTGAAAGATTGACTAACTGACTGATTAGTTGACTGATTGCGTATCTGATTGACGGACCGATCGACTGACTGACTAATTGATTGGTCGACTAAGCGAATGATTGACTAACTAACTGATTGGTTAACTGAAGGATTGATTAAGTGATCAGTTAATTGACTGATTGACTGACTGGCTGATAGATTGCCTGATTGATTAACTGATTGGCTAACTGATTCCCTGACCATCTGATTGATTGCCCAATTAAGAAATTAACTGACCGATTGGTTGATTAACTGATTAGCTGACTGACTAGTTGACTGATTGATTGCCCGACTGTGTGACTGATTGGCCAACTGACTGTTTAACAGACTGACTAGTTGATTAAATGGCTGATTGCTTGACTAGCTGATTCAACTGACTGATTGCCTATTTGATTCACTAAATAAATGATTGATTGACAGATCATTTGATTATTTGACTGACTGGCTAATTGATTAGCTAATTGCCAAGCTAACCACCAGATTGACTGCTGATTGATTGGCTGATTAATTAACTGACTAACTAGCCAATTGATTGACTGGCTGATTAGTTGACTAACTAACTGATTGACTGACTGATTGATTGATTGATACCTAGGCAGCTAAATTGTTCACAGTAGCAAACTTTACTCTTGGGAAAATTGATTGAAAACATTTGCATGCAACTTTTTGTTAGGTTTTTCATGCGATCTTTGTGAATATTCTTAGCAGACACTTTCTTACACATTGCGGAAAATTGCCTAACTGAAAAATATGTGTGATGTAGCGTGAATATCTTAATTAAAAAGTTAATTACATTTCTGGTTAAATTTTTAGTTGTTTTTTTATATTTTCATGTGATTTTTCGCCCTCTTTAGGCATTTTCACAGATTTTCGTGAGGCAAATAATTGGGGTACAGCTGAATCGACCCTATGTAGTTGGACTACAATGATATGGGCGCGACAGTCGCTCTCATGATTAAAATTGCCGTCTGTCGACTGTCGACTGTCGACTCTCTCGACTGTTTGTCATTCCCCGCTTCCCATCTGTACTGCCTTTGTGTGTGCGTTTTTCAGTTGTTTTTTTTTCCTGTATTGCGCATTGTCGCATTTGCATTAATGATGCAATTCGGTGGCAACAGAAAAAGCTGAAGAAATAGCCAAGGTGTTTGCCACTTCATTTTTTCGTTCGGAAATAAATTAACAGCCTCTGTATACCCTGTTAAAATGATTGGAGGGCTATCTCTAACTGGCAGTCTTTAACAGGGCGTATATGGCATACGCAAGCTTGGAGCTGCGCACAGGGTATCTCATACCCTGTAAAAAAGGTAAGAGGGGTATCTTACAATAGTGCAAGTCAACAGAGAATCAGTAAAAGGCCATCAATCAAGACAAAAGGGAGCCTAACTTTTAAAATATGACACCCAAACTTGGAGCTAGCGCACACGGCATCTCATACCCTGTAAAAATTGCTAGAGGGGTATCTTACAATAGTGCAAGTCAACCGATAGCCAGAAATGGGCCATCAATCAACACATTAGAGAGCTAAATAATTGAAACATGGCATGCTCAAGCTTGGAGCTGCGCACAGGGTATCTCATAGTCGGGCATGCACGACGCAGGCCACTTCATTTGCTTAATAACAGCCAAATTGAAAGGGCGCACTGTCGCTGTCAGTGGAAAGGAAACTGCCAGGGTCTTTGCCTTGCTCAACAATCCTTTGGCCACTTTTCGAGGCGCCAAAAACCAGGTTCAATGCGCCCAAAAAATAAAGAAGAAGAAGAAGAAGACGACGACGAAGAAGAAGAAGAAGAACGGTCTTCTTCTTTATGTTTTTGCTGCCACTCGCATAAACTTGACAAAGTTGCTGCGCAGACATTCAGAATATTCCCGGGCCTTTGCACATTGTCTCGTCCCCTGCCCCCCTCGCCTTCCCCCTCTCCCCTCGCCTTACCCCTCTCCTGCTTCAACTCCTTCGGTCTCCTTCTTGGGCGACATCTTCAACTTTACGATTGTTCGTTGTCTGCTTTTCGGATTTTTTGTGGCAGCTATTAAAATTGAGAATGCCGCACAAACATTTTAATACCTCTTGATTTCATTGGGCACTTTCAGTATTTTTGGTACTTTTATTTGGAAATAAATACTACAAGAAACTTCAGTTTTTGCTGGTATGTATTCCATTTAGTATGAGGCGAAATCTTTGCCTACAAAAATAAATATAAATACTAAAATTTAGTATTTTTAAATACTGTTTTTTTTTGTCGCTGCCACGCTTTGTTTGCATTTACAGAGCTCTACAGAAAAATCGCTCGATGACACGCTTGCTGACATGTCCTGCAGTGTGTCCTGCCTGACAACTAGCATGACAGGTCATCGAGCGAGTCTTCTAGAGCTTTTATTGGAATGTGATTGAATAACAGACCAAGTCTGTGATCTTTGAGTCTCTCAGTTAAACACAGCTCAGTTCAACTGCATACCCCACGCTTGACAAATTCCAGGGTATAGCTTCTAAGTGTATTGGAGCTTGCATTTGCCAAATTGACTTTTGGGGCTTTTGCTATTTTGGCTGACTTTAGCCGCTTATCTCGCAGTTGACAGCTGCTCCGCCGCTTGGCAGCCAGTTTGCGTTATTTTCTCAACGGGCATTTGGCAGCCACCAACTGTATTAAAGTGTGGCAACTCTGCAGCTTGATGTTGGGCAACTCTGCAAACTTATTCTGACAAAACCATTCTATTAAAGTTAAAACTTGCTTAAAATGCGCTAATCTTGTCTGAGCTCTAATTGTATCTGATAGTGCCAGAGTTGCCACTGCTTGCATACATCTGGCAACTCTGCAAGCAAATTTAATTGATTATTTTTTGGAAAACCCCAAATAATTATCTATATTGCCTTCATTAAACGATATTGCTTTTTTTAAATGTGAATTTCGGTCGACGCTGCCGGAGTTGCCACTACTTGCATACATCTGGCAACTCTGCAACTATAATTATTTGCTTATGTTTTAGAAAAAGAAAATCAAAACAGTTTTGGCTTATTTAATTTTGATTTCCAGCCTTTTTCTAGCTTTTTTCTCAAAGAATATTTTGCCAGAGTTGCCAATTGTAAGCTTAAACTTTGATAATTGGCAGCTCTGCAAAAAAAGAAGTGTGCTTTCCTCCAGTAAAAAGCAAGTGCTTTATGATTAAAATATACTTTCAAGCTTTCGCTCAGACCCTGCCAGAGTTGCCACTCTTTGTACAAATCTGGCAGCTCTGCCAATAAATTTTTTGGCTTCTGCTTTAAAAAAATTATTAATAATACTCGCTAGGCTTTTTTTATGTTAATGCAAATTTCGCCTGAGGCTGCCAGAGTTGCCACTGCGTCAATTTGGCAGCGCAAATTTTGTTTACGCCTGCTTTAAAGAAAACCGAAAGGGTTTTTGTTTTCCTAAATTGCATTTAAATTAAATTTAATTTTAATCTCAGCGATAATTTTGGCTGCCGCTGCCAGAGTTGCCGCTGTTTGTGCCACAGGCGTGCAAATATTTGCGCAAACAATGCCAAGTTTCGTTCACTGAGCACAAACAAAATGGCGACCAGTGGGCGGGGTGTGGTGTAGCAGGAGAGGGGGGGGGGGGGGTGGGTTAGGCTTGTAGCTGGCGTTTGGCTTTGTTGTATTTGCCCGCTGGCTATGTGCCACCTGTGCGCTCTGCTGGCAACCCTGCCTACGCACACACACACACACACACACACACACACACATCGTTTCAAGGACACTTTGACTCCTTGGCAGCCTCCCTGTGCAGCCACTCCCCTCTCTTCCCTCCCCCCCTTACACATACACACGCCGCACATAAATCAAC
Source organism: Drosophila montana (assembly GCF_035044405.1). NCBI lineage: Eukaryota > Metazoa > Arthropoda > Insecta > Diptera > Drosophilidae > Drosophila > Drosophila montana. Next base: position 585,454 of record NW_026997533.1, read on the forward strand.
GCCGTCTGCTTGAGTTTCCGCTTTTTCATTTCTCCCCGTTCCCCCTTCCCTCTGCCCTCTGCCCGCTGGCCACTTCCCTCCTTTTGCTTGGCTCTCTGTTGCTTTGTTTGCCTGTCTACGCTTTTCTTGTCCCTACTCTCCCATCCCCCCCCCCCCCCCCACCCTCAGACAATAAAAATGGAAAGCAAACAGAAAAACAGAAAAAAGCAAAAAAAAAAAAAACACTCAAAAAGCATTTTCTAGGCTCCATTTCCAGGGTTGTAAATGCTCGGGCCGCACAAAAATGCCGGAAACAATATGTTTGGGGTTGTCTTGACTAGCGAATACCCTGTCAAAGGTTGAATTTTAAGCAAATCAGAGTTTAAGGGGTAAGAAATTGCTTTTGAAGTTTGTGGAAATTTGTGCATATTAATACTATAGTTTCTATGAACTAGCCGGAACTCATTGTAGATGGCTAAGAAGTCATTGCACAAATGTATGTAACAGGACATACCCTATAAAGTATTATATTCTTGACCGGGACGACAAGCTAAGTCGATACAGCCAGGTCTCTCTATCTGTCCGTTTATGTGCAGGCATTAATATCGAAAAGTCGATTTCTCGATATGCAAAACTCGATCTCGAAAACTCGATCCCGAAAACTAGGTCTCTCGATCTCGTAAACACGATCTTTCGATATCGAAGAGTTGACATCTGGATGGCAAAAGTCACAAGTTTGATTCGATAAATATCGATAACTCGCCCAACGATATCGTTATACCGTTATACGTTATATACGTTATACACAGATCTGAAATAATGTCTGTAGAGAGAGAGAGAGAGAGTGAGAGAGAGAGAGAGAGAGAGAGAGAGAGAGAGAGAGAGAGAGAGAGAGAGGTGAAGGTGGTAGAGCCTTGCGCTTCGGTATATGCAAGATTTTGTATGCCACATTCGAGCACTGATATATTTCATAAAGATCGGACTCTAAGATCCGAAGTTCAACGAGAAAGCAGTTTGAAGAGGAAGCACAGCTGTTGCATAAAGTGCGACTAGTCGGGCACTCCCTTCCGTTCAAATAGCAACTGATATCTGCCAATTAAAACTCTGTAATACTCAACCGTCTTCAACTTTCGATTTGGAACTAAAAATTGTTGCTAATTTCGTGCAGAAGTCGATTTGTTTGCCAGCTGGCAAATTCGCTAGCCGCAGGATGTCATGTTTAACATCCTGTGGACAAGCTCGTGTAGTAAAAGAATCCTTTTTTTATTACGTTTATCCTTTGCGCTTTATGGACGCCCATTAAACCATCAAATTCGCATAAGGCGCACATCCATTCGGCATTATCTCTGCCTCGCTTTCATGGTCTTCACTCCTCTCTTTTCTTTTGCTCTGTTTCCTCTTGTTGTTTCTTGGCAAACACATTTGGCAAGGGGTTGACTTGATGTCTAGAGAGGGTTACGTTGAGGGTTGCGACTCGTTTTGCCTGTTTTTTGATTGATTGATTAATCATTTGATGGGCTTTACGAGAGTGTAAACAAATAAAAAATAGATTTATTCGAGACTCGGAAATTGCAATAGTTGGCATCGATATATTTATAGAGCAGCACCTGCTGCCAAGGCCTGCAACTGAAATAATGCCTAACTTGTTTGTGACAAAGACCATTATTTAGTGGGTTTGAGCCAGAAACTTCTCCAACAGCTGGTTCATTCGAGACTCGGAAGTTGCAATAGTCAAAGATTAGGTGTTGCTTAGTCAAAGATATATTTATGAAGTAGCAACTGACCATTATTTAGTATGTTTGAACCAGCAACTTCTCCAACAGCTGGTTCATTTAAGACTCAAAAGCAGCAATAGTTAGCGAAGCGCTTAGTCAGAGATATATTTATAAAGTAGCATAAAGTTCTTAAAAGGTAATGTTAACATTCAAGTTAACTAGTTTGCGACTAGGAGCATCATTTAGTGGGTTTGAACCAGCAACTTCTTCTTCTACAGTTGGTTCATTCGAGACTCGGAAGTTGCAATAGTCAAAGATATATTTATGAAGTAGCAGCTGCTGCCAATGCCTGCAACTTCAACAATACCATTGTTTAGTGGGTTTGAATCAGCAACTTCTCCAACAGCTGCTTCATTTGAGAACCAGAAGTTGCAATAGTCAAAGATTAGTTGTTGCTTAGTCAAAGATACATTTATAAAGCTTCATTCAAGCTAACTAGTTTGCGACGGAGACCATTATTTAGTGGGTTTGAACCAGCAACTTCTCCTAGAGTTGCTTCATTCGAGACTCGGAAGTTGCAATAGTCAAAGATTAGTTGTTTCATAGTCAAAGATATATTTTTTATGAAGGAGCACCTGCTGCCAATGCCTGCAACTAGAACAATACCATTGTTTAGTGGGTTTGAACCAGCAACTTCTCCTAGAGTTACTTCATTTAGACCAAGAACAGCAAGGCTCAAGTTATGTAAGCCTCATTAAATGTAAATAGAACCAAAATAAGCATAGACTAAAGCGAATGCCTTAGTTAATTAATTCCTGGAAATCGCCAGTTCAAAGGGCAAATGCTGTGAATAAAGTGCCCAAGGCTTAATCTACAGCCTAATCAGCATTTGGAAATTCAACAAAAATACAAAAACTCGACCGAATTCGACTTTAATAAAATCAAAAAAAAATAATGCTTAGCCAAAGATTTGTACAACAACAAAAATATATAAAGAAATGTGTGTCTGTGTGGGCGTTGCCCCCAGCACCAACACCACCCCGCCCCCGCTCCACCAGCCACGCCCACCCATTACAGACTGAAAGTGAAGTCGGTTTTAACGGTAAATGGTACACGGGGTATATGTGAGGTTAGGGTGAGTCCCATTCTCTTCTAATTCCTTTTTCTGTATATATATGTACATGCCTGGAATTAGGGGGCAGGCGACCAGCTTCACTTTTGCCGCGGCCTGTTGCTAAAAAAAACCAGGAAATGACAGACCCACAAATGTAGCTTCGCATTTTGTGCTCAAATTGCAGTTTGAATACCCTGTATGGCCCTTTGGAAATGGGCATATTGGGCTTCATTCAACACAGTTTGAAAGTCACAGTTTCTGTTCGAGTTGAACTTTATACAAAGTACAGTTTTAGAGTCACGGATAATGCTTTTATAAAGTTTGAAAATCACAGTTTCCGCTGGAGTTAAGCTGTACACAAAGTACAGTTTTAGATTCACAGTTTTAGAGTCACGGAATACGATTTTTGGTTTACTGTTCCAATTCCTTTAATAATTATATAGAGATATATAAAGTATGCCAAATTCTACTTTTTATAGATTATACAGTTTGAAAGCCACAGTCTTAGAATAACAGCGCTAGAAATACAGTTAAAGAGTCACCAAATAAATATGAATATTAGTTTACTTTTCCATTGCTTTCCAATATCGATGTACACATATTCAAGGCACGTTCCATTTACCGTTAAAAGTTTTAGAATCACAGTGTTAGAACAACAGTTTTAGAGCCAGGGAATATGCTTTTTGGCTTATGGTTCTATCGACTTTCAGTATCAATCGCATATATTAAAGACACGCCTATTTCTACTCCCACAAAATGTGAGTATTTATAGCTAATACAGTTTGAGAGTCACCGTTTGAGAATCATAGTTGTAGCGTCCACAAATATGTTGCGTAAACTAAAATATATAGGAGAAAATATTTAATTGAAGTCCAGCTCTGCTTCCACAAAACGCAACATCTAAAACTGTTACAGTTTTAGAATCTCAGTGCTAGAAGCACAGTCTTAGAGTCACCAAGCATGTTTTTCCAAATACTTTCAATAGCAATTGCATATATTAAAAGCACGCCTATTTATACTCCCTCAAAATATGAGTATTTTGAGCTTATACAGTTTGAGAGTCGCAGTTTGAGAGTCGAAGCTTTAGCGTGAGGAAATACGATTTGTAAACTGCCTTAGAGATTTAGAGATAAATATTTAATTCCCATCCAGTTTTGCCTCCACGAAACGTAACATCTAGAATTGACAAAGTTTTAGATTCACAGTTTTAGAGTCCTGATGGAAGTTTAAAATATATTGTCAAGAATAACTCTTTTTCAACTATTTTATGCTGCTTTAAGCATGTGGAACAGAGCAGCGCGCAGTCAGGTGAAACGTTCTCAGGTATTTCACTTTGTATACCCTGTAAAAAAAGTAACATTGCTGTTGTCCTTGTGTACGCTTCGATTTCAAAGGTTTTTTAAATGTTTTAAGACTCATTCGTTTATTTTAAATATATCGATAACTTTTTTCCATTTTCCCGAAACGATAAATATCGAATTGCAGAAAGCAAGAGACACAATTTTGATATGAGAAGCTCAGCTTGCGGCTGATTACAGGGTATTGGCGAGTCGAGCACGTTTAGCTGCACGACTAACGGTTCGTTTTTAGCCCATTTTCCTGCTGCTAAAAGACGTCAAATTCAATTCGGGCAGCTCAACAAAATGTTTCTTTCATGTGCCGCAAGCGACACGCCAAAAAAAAAAAAGGTAGCAGGAACAGGAATAAAGCCAGACACACGCACACACACACACACAGTCACACACACGGACAGGTGCTAGCGGAAGCTGCACGAAACGGAAGTGTACAACAAGGTAGAAAAGAGAAAAGAAAAACAACGCAAAATACACAAAGCAACAAACTTTCGGGGCACAACGAAGCCAAAAGACTCTTTCGAATTGGCAAAGCCCAACAAAATCAATTTCAAATTCCAAATTCAATCCGTAATCCGTAATCCTTAATCCGTAGTCCGTAGTCCGTGGTCCGTGGTCCGTAATCCGTTTGAATTGTGAGCACACAAAGTGAAAATGGAGGTCCAAGCAAATATGGATTGACAACCAAATAAGTTCGATTAAAGACGAGTCGGGACTGCTCGACCGGCAGATACCCTGAAGTCAGCCTGTGACAAACATTCTAGCTACCTTTTAGGCTTACACACACACACACACACACACACACAGCTGTGGTGCTTCTTTCCTTTCCTTTCTCCCACACTCGGAGAAATGCATTCGGACTTAACTTCGGTACTCAGAGTCCGATCTTTATGAAATTTCCAGCACTTATGTATGGCATATAGAAGTGTGTGCATACCGAGGCTCAAGAGTGTACCTTTAAAAATGAGTTGATTTTTTCTTATCAATTCTGGGCGGATCAGAAGCTGAGCCTAGTTTCGAGTCCTGCTTAAAGAAAGAGCCTCAGAGACAATATTAACATAAAAAAATATTGACAAAGCCTGATAAATAAGTTGAGCGAGAGTAAATAAATATTCCAAAATATCAAGTAGTATCTAGCTAGTCTAGTCTGCAAGGTATATACCCTACAATACGGCGACAGGTATATACACAATGAGCTCAAAGATGCCGGCTTCTACCTGTTACAAGCATTTGCACACAAATATAACAAAGCTTTCAATCGAAATATCTTAATTGAAATCTAAAGTAAATCAAAGAACAGCTAAATTAACTTAATTTAAGTTGAATTTTGAGTCAGTTGCTGCTTAAAACGTTTCTTTCTTTCTTTTGTGTGCCATGAATTTCAGTTGTTTCCCAAGTGATTCAACAAATTGCAGGCAATTTAAAAACATTTATTTCGGTTAGAAATGGAGAGAAAAACTATTTGAAAAAGTTCTTTCTAAGTTTTTTGATTTGTTTTAAGTTTTCTTGAAAGACTTGAAGAGCTGGAGACTGGAAATTGTTTCTTTTGTTGCAAATCAGCGATAACTTGAAATATTTTTATGAAATTGATAAGAAATCAAAATCAATATGCTGCCAAAAATGATATTGTAAAAGATCGAAAAGCTATTAGGCCAAATAGGAAATCGGACAGAGTGCTAAGAACTTAAGAACTAGTTCTTTATCCTTCTCCTCCGTTCCTCTTCTGCTTTCAGCTCTCTATGTATCTCTCATAACTCACAATTGTTACAGAGCCTGTTTATGTTAATGCTTATGTTAACGTTAATGTTTATGTTAAAGTGATCTGAGTGATGTATATCTATATAACTATGTGTGTTTATCCTGCTCAGCTTTTTGTTTCTTTCATACTTCAAAATGTTACAGTGCCTGTTAATGTTAATGTTTTTGTATGTAGATTTATCCTGCTACAATTTAAATATATGTATTTAAGATAAGATAAAAAATAATTTACTTTTTCTGTGGCTTCCTTATGACTCACAGCTTTTGAGATACATATATCTGGTATATAGGGATCTAAAACATTTCACTTTTTGCATAGCTTTCGCACTTTTCGACAAAATTGTATTTCGTTTGATTTTAAAGGGTATTCAAGCGTGGCTCAGGCCAAAACTGGGCAGCATTATTATCAAGTATACGACGTGTGTGTTGTTGTTGTTGTTGTTTTTCATTGAGCAAAGTTGCGAGAAGCCTTTGCGGCTGCAGCAGCCACAACAAAAACGGAAAACAAAAGCAATAGCAACAACAACAACAACTTTAAAGCTGCTGCAGCCAAAAATATGAAAACCGGCAAAAAAAAAAAACATGAATAACTGTTCATCTGCAGTTGGCAGAGACTGCTGCTGTGCCATATCTTGAAGCGACAGCAGCAGCAGCAGCAGCAGCAGCAGCTGCAAGAACAACAACAAAAGGTGTCTGCCAGAATGGTTACAACAACAACAACAGCAACAGGAACAGCAGCAGCAAGCAGCGCAGACGACAAAGCAAACGGTAAACAGCAAAATGCTTCAAAAGGAGCAGAGAAAATCGATAGATTTCGGCAGATACACACACGCAAAGACAAACACACACACAGACACACAGCGCACGCAGGCAAGCACACAGACAAAAGGCAAAGCTGCCTGAGGCCTGCCGGCGACTGTAGTGCCTGATATTCTGTATACGCAATGTTGAGCAGAGCGGCTGAGAGGGCAAGTGAGAGCGAAAGAGAGAGAGAGAGGGAGTTTGGGGGGGGTTTGTCAAAAACAGCTAGAGACTGAGTGGGAAGCGTGAGCGCGAGCGAGCGAGGCGGTGGGGGTGGGGGGGAATAATAAAATGTTGCCGGAATTTGAATTTTGATGATGATTATTATTATTGTGTTTTTGTTGTTGTTGTTGCTGCTGCTGCTGTTGTTGTAGCTGCTGCTGCTGCTGCGCATAAGCCAGTCGCAAATATCATCGCTCATCCCTGTGAAAAACATGAACATAAAACACAACAACAACAACAACAACTAGTTCTTTTTTTCAGCTTAAATTCGTTGAGCTTTTGATTAAAAATTATGCAGTTATTAAATGAAGCATTTAAATAGTTTAACTGTTTCAATATAAATACATTTTATAAAGTCGGGCCTTTCATGAGAGTAACCCATTAAGATTATGCTTAAATAAAGTATTTTCATTATATTAAAATAAATACATTTCAATTGTTTCAATTTCGTTTTATCTCGATTCGCACACAGAATTCCAATTGGACATTTTATACAGGTAAGTATTAAGTACAAAGTATGCCAATTAGATGTACTTCGATTCGACTTCATTCCCCAATGTTCCCCCCTCTTACTCATTCCAATTGCCATTTTATTCCAATAGGCGACTCTATATGCAGGCTATGCAGCAGGCATATTCCAATTGGACTAATTACTCTCATCTGTGTTCTAAACGAATTAGTCCAATTCCCGAACAAGATTAGAAGCTCTGACGCAAAAACTCTTAAAAGAAAGGCACATTTTTATGCATAGAAACCCAAAAAAAAAGTCTATATGTATTCTAAATTGCTAAAGCCTTCAATAAATATAATATTATACAACACGTTAGCCAACACTTAACTTAAAGAAAAACCCTTTTAAAGTAAGCATCATTTTATGCATAGAAAAAAAAACTGTTTTACGTATGTGAAATACTTCAAGCCTTTACGCAATCAGGATTAATATAATAAATGTAATATTATATAACACCTTAACCAACACTTTGTGCTCCCCTTACCAAAGCAAAGCATTGCACTAAAACGTGCTTCAATTAAAATTTCGTAACTTCTCTAGCATTTCAAATTTCCAATTGGAAATCGTACACCTTTAGCGAAAATAACTTTTATTTGTAACATATTCTTCTTGAGTTTCATTTCGCAGCACGCTTTGTGCAACTCGCTTATTGCGTTGCTTATCGCTTAATCTCCAATTACTTCTCACTTTGCTTCTCGCTGCAATCTCCAATTAGATTGTGTGCGTTGCAAGATGGAAGATAGTTTCCCCCCCCCCCCCCCCCCCCCGATTTGCTCAACCCTCTTAGCTAATTTTTTATATAATTTCCCAGTTCGTTTCACGCTCATGTGTTCCTGTGGCTCCCCGTTGTCCTTTGGCCCCAGTTGGTCTCCCCCCCTCCCCTCCATTCCCCCTCTCCCCTTGCCGTTTGGCTGCTGGCATCCTTTTTGGTGTCCGGTGTCCGTTTTAATTGCATCAGTGTCGCTTGACTTAACCACAGTGCTCGGATTCAATATCAAAAATTGTCAGAGCAAATGTTACATAAACGGGCAGGCACACCTCCTGACTCACACACACACACACACCTCTCCGTGCACACACCTCCACACACACACACACCTGCGCAGGATAATCAATGGAAAACTTTGCGGAGAACCTTAACATTTGGGTCAGAGGCATTAAAATAGAAAAATAAAGAAGAAAACACGCATAAATAAGCAAAGGGCAACCAGAAAGCATGCTCGACCAGCAGCTACCCTGTAACTCATATAGCTTAAAAAAGAAGAAGAAGTTCACGCGACATTCTTTTGTTCTTTGTGCAAAAGGAGTCTAACAATTGTCTCTAACTAAATGATTGCAAGTTTGAAATATGTGTGGTTAGCTACAAGCTTTGCTTCTCGCTTATTGATTTGCTTCTCGCTTCGCTTCTCGCTTTGCTTCTTACTTATATTCTCACTGTTTTTGGTTCTAATTGTCTTTAGGCTTCTCTTTTCAACTTCTTTCTTCACTTAAAACTTAATTTGTCGCAATGCTTCTTTCGTTTTAGCCTTTCTATGTTTTAATGCTCCGCTTCTCGCTTCTTGCTTTCCTTCACATTGGTTTTAATTCTTATTGCCTTATAGCTTCTCACTTCAACTTCTTTCTTCACTGAACACTTTGTTTTCCGCCTTGCTTCTTTCATTTTAGCTTCTCTCATTTTTAAGGCTCCGCTTCTTGCTTTGCTTCTCATCTATACACATTTGCAATTTGGTTTTTATTGTCTTTCAGCGTTTCATTTCAACTTTTTCCTTAACTTAACACTTTCTTTTTCGCATTGCTTCGCTCAGTTCAGCCTGCTTTTAGGCCTCGCTTCTCGCTTCCTGCTTTGTTTCTCACATTGCGCTTGTTGCCAATTATTATTTAGCTTCTTATATCAACCTTTTCCTTCACTTTATACTTTTTCTTCGCCTCTCGCTTCTTTCTTGCTTTTAATCGTTATATCTTTCCATTACTTTCAGATCTAAATTTATGAACTATTATTTCTCAGCCCTTTTCACATTATTTTTCGTTTTGCTTCTCTCTTGTTGGTCTGCTTTTTGACATCGCTTCTCGCTTCATGCTTTGCTTCTTGCATAGCTTATTATAAGCTATATTTTTTTCGATTTTATTTCTTAGAACGTTCTCAGTTTGCATTTCGATTTGCTTCGCCTTAAATTTATATCCTTGCTTCTCTTGTCGCTTCTCGCAAAAACTCGCTTTAATAAGGTTTTTATCTCTTAACTTATTGTTTAGCTTCTCCCTTCAACAACTTAAATCAGCTCAGACCTTTTATTCGCTGTGCTGTCACTTTTGCCTTTTCTCCCATCGCACCTAACTTGCTTAACTTCTTCCTCTGCTTCTCCCTTGGCTTAACTTTTTGCTTTGCTTCTCACTTTGCTTAACTTCATCATTTAATTCTTCGTTAGTCACATCAAGGAGCACATGCCTAGATTGATAGCACGTGCCGCTTTTCTAATCGCTTCTCACTGCGCTTGTTAAGGTGTCTGTTGCGTTAGCTAGGGGCGTAACACGGCCACGCCCATTTGTCTGTAACGGAAATGTAGGCAACGAGACGACAACAACAACAACTGGAAGCAGTTAACAAGGGGACAACAGACGCAATGGAGAAAGGTGAAGTGCGAAGTGTGGGAAGGGAGAAGCGCAGGCAAATGCAATTTCCAGCAGCGCACAATGGCCAGGCACAAGCTGGCGACACCTGGCGGCTGTTGGTCGCAAATTACAGGAATTGCCACAGCGAAAGCGGAAATGTGGCAAACCGATTCCTTTGTTCCAAATTGTAAGCCGTGCCAACGACTGCAACTGGAACCGCTGAACCATTGAACCGCTAATGAACCGTTAATGTGGAGAGAGAGAGACAGCAAAAGAGAGGGAGAGGGAGAGAATTTCAGCCAGAGTTGCCAACTTATTTTGTCGCCAAGTGCCAATAAAAAAGTTGCCAACTAACTTGGCAAAGCTGTCAAAAGCCAAACAGACAACTTGGCCAAATGCCAGGAATTTGTTTTTGCCTTCCGGCTTCTTCCTGCTGCTTCTTCCTGTTTCTTCCTCTGACTTTAGGCAGTTTCTCAGCCAGTAATGATAAACCTAATGCCTTGTGAGTTGTCACAGCTATTGAGCAATCGACATATGCATTGTGGCATTGTCTCAGCGACAGCTGGGAAAACTATTTGGTTCACAGACTCTGGGAATGAAGTTGACGAGTTCATTGAAAATGAAAATCCATTAGATAAGCACATGGCTAAAAAAAAAACTAAGCATAACTTATCGCTGTTTCAGCTCGAGGCTCGATTCATGAACCAGACTTTCGCACATTATGCAATGGAATTTGGATGGAAGCTTACTTTTGGTCCGACTAAGTCGAGATTTTATCAAATGCGAACTTCAAGTGAGGCAAAACGGGGCTCAAGGTTTGCATAGAAAAGTGCTGCGTGGCTTAGGCATCTGGGCGTCGAACCAGCAAACGTGAGGTCGCTGGTTCAAATCAGGAAAACTTTATGTTAACAATTTGCTTACTTCATTTTTATCGGACTTGGACTCGGACTCGGCTATTGATGTGGATCTGGCATATATATAATCTATGGGTTCAGAGATGCATTCTTCTAAGCGTTACATATTGCATGACAAAATTAAAATACCCTCTGTAAGTGTATACAAACTAAAATAATTTTGATTTGGCCAAGACATGTTTTCGAAATCTCTATTCGACAATCTGGTTGAGAAAACAACACATATATCCTCACTGATTGACTATATGATTGATTGTTTGATTGATTGATTAATTGATTGATTGATTGATTGGTTGATTGTTTGATTGATTGATTGATTGATTGATGAGCCAAACTTTTGGATATATTATTGATATACCCAACAATCAACAGGTCATTAGGATATTAAATCATATTCGAGCAGATCTTAGTTGAGCCACAAATGTCAGTTGAGATTCTTTCGGCGAATCACGGAACGGAAATGGATGTGGCAAGGCGCGCGGAACAACTGAGATAAGATGAAACACAATGTGACAGCTGTCAAAGCACAGCACGAAAACAGATTGAAGAAGGTGACGAGAAATTGAAGAAAGGGGCAGAAGCGGGAGGAACAGAAATAGCTAAAGAAAAGCCAGAAAAAGTCTATGGGAATGCGGCAGAGAGAAGCAGATGGAGAGAGAGAGAGAGAGAGAGTGGAAGAGTGGGAGAGAAGTGTTTATCAGGAAAAACCACCCGAAAATCTCGGCGGGGGCAAGACAAGTGCACAGAGCGGAGGGGGAGGGGGAGGGGGAGGGGGAGGGGGAGGGGGAGGGGAGAGGCGGGCAGCAGCTGTTGTTGCCATAACAAGGACAACAACACTCAACGCTGATGATGCCGCTGATGATTATGTGGAGCAACAAGGGGGGATGGTAAAGGAAGGGGGGGGGGGGGGGGGTAGCTAACAGGGGGGGTTTTTTGGGGTAAAGCCAGCAAAGTTGCGTTTAAACGGATTTCATCGCGAGGCACAAAATTCAATTTAATTTATCAGGAAGCGCAAAAACAACCCCCCGAAATTCACGAGGGTTAGCTGCAAAGGGGGGAAGGGGCTGAGAGGGGAAGGGGTGGGGGTCAGAGGGGGGAGCGGGGTAGCTGCTCAGCAAGGTGGCAGCGAGTACGTACGAATTTCTGTTGCCCTTTCCATAAAAATCTTCGCCAACTCCAATTAATCATTTTCGCTATACGATATTTTTTTGGCTTTTCCTCTTGTCTTTTTCGTCGAATTTTCCACTGCATTTTCTTTAACGATTTTCCATTGATTTCTTGACTGCACAATTAGCCTTTTTCTCGGCTGATTAACCCTTGAGCTGCCCCCTCTCATTAGCTGGATATCATCTGGCAACTCTGGCTTCATCTGACTTCATCTGGCAGCACGCATAATTGGGACATTATTTGCATATGAAATTGAACTGTCAGAGCAACAGTTAAAGGGCTCGCTCTCTCTCTCTCCCTCTCTCTCTCTGTCTCTCTCTCTCTCTCTCTCTTCCTCTCCCTCTTCCATGCTTTTGGGGTCTGCGGTTAACCCTTTAGTCACATATATATTTCACCAGCTCTTCATGCTTCTCACTTTAATTGATTAACCTATGAGCTTTTGCGGCTAACCTTTTGACCTCTCTCTTTCTCTCGCTATTACTCTCTCTCTCTTCTTCTCCTTTAACTTATTGAACGCTTTTTTCGTATGCGCTTTTTTTAATAGTATTTATTTTATTTTATTACTTTTTTATTTTATGTTCTCAGAGCTTTTTGTAAGGAGCTTTAAATTTGTTTTAACAGCTTTAATATTTTTCAGTCACATATTCTACATTCCCCTTGATTTTTGCTCTTGCTTCTTGAACAGCTTTGAAAGCCTTTTGTCCTTTATTGTTTGCTGCTTTTAAAGATCATTTCATTTGCTTAAAGTTTGCATTAATACAGTTTACATCAACTTAAAGCTTCTTCTGTAGATAAGCTAAATACTGCTAAACTCAAAAGCTTTTAATTTGGCGCCTTAAACTTCCATCTTATTTAATAGAATTTGTGGCAGCTTTCTGCTTTTGTAAGAAAGCTTTAAAGCTTCTTTTTGCATTATTTGAAAGCTGCTTCAAGTTATCTTAATCTTTGGTTTCGAGTAACATATTATTGTTGTCAAGTTTGTAAAACTAAGCTTTAAGTTGTTGTGGACAGCTTTAAAGCTTGCTCAGCTGAATTTGAGCCGTTTCTGTTTGGGCTAATTCGATAGGTAAATAAAGCTCCAATTAGCTTTTCTTTGAACGGGGCTTGTTAACTTTTGGTTAATCGAAAGCTGAATCGTCGTTAATTCAAGCAACTCACGACCAATTGCCAATTGCTGCCAAGCACCTGAATTTTGCATTGTCAGGGTCGTTATTGAAATGCCATTTAGCACCTGAGCGTCACACGAGAGACAGAGAGAGGGAGAGGGGAGAGAGAAAGGGGGAGAGAATAAGGCAAAGCGAAAAATTAACTGCAATGCACAAACTATGGCAATAAATCTGTTTTAGGCGACGTGGCCGGAGCGAGGCAGTGTGGCTGTCGCATTGATAATCACTCCGCACACACACAGACAGGAACACCTCTTTCAGGTGTGTGTCTGTGTGCGTGTGTGTGTGTGTGTGTGAAGGACAGACTGCAGCTGAGGGCAGAAGCATTTAAAAAGCGGAAATCAGGCAGACGACATAAATACACAGAAAGCCGCAGCTGGGGAATGAAAGCGAAGCAGACAGAGAGAGAGAGAGAGAGAGAGAGAGAGAGAGGGGGGAGAGAGAGAGAGAGGGAAGGAAGTCGAGAAGAGCATAGGAGCTGTTGCTAACAAGACAGAGAGAGAGAGAGAGAGAGAGAGAGAGAGAGACGGAGAGAGAGAGGGAGACAGATAGAGGCTCGGTAGGTTCGTCACGCCCACGCCCCCCGTCATTAAATGGGCGCTGCCACGCCCCGTTGCATAGAATTTCCCACACCATAATCTGGGGCTTTAAAAACGGTTTTGCTTAGCATAAGGCCCTGTTTTAGATAATTGCGTGGAAAAGCGATTTGGCATTAGCCAAAGGCCAGTGGAAACGCTTTTGCGGTCAGCAGAAAAGCGAGTGGAAAAAGCAGAAGAATAAGTGGAAGAAGAAGCAAACGCTAATGACATTAATGTTAAAAGAACAGTTATCGAGACAAATAACCTGATAGTGTAATGCACTTGATTTGATCAAGTTTGCATTTCCAACACTTATCGATATATTTATCGATACATTTTGTTCTTAAAAGCTTAAATAAGAATATTAAAATATGAAAATAGCTTGAAATAGAAATAGAAATAGAAATATCTACTGATATTCGTATCGATAATGTGTGTTCATCGTGCGAATTTGGCAAAGCATTAGCTATCGATAAAAGCTTCGATAAACGCGTTAGCTATGCAACACTTCTGAAAATCTAAGCAAAATATCTTATATCGAATATTGTTCAAATAAAGACAATTCAATTTTTTAATAAATGTATACTATCGATAAACGCTTGAGCTGTTATCAATATCATATATTGAAATTATATCGATCAATTCTTTTATTTATTTATTAATGGTCGACAAAAACGAGTATCTTCCTAATTATTTAATACATCAAATCGACATTTATTATCAACGATTGCATTCAGCATTTATCGATGTCGATTCGATAAAAAGGTATCGCGCATTTTTATCGATAACGTAAGCTCTTGAAAGCTATCGATTGTGCAGGCAATGTTGACAGAAATACATAATTGATGGCAAACTCAAGAGTTTAAAGCTTATTTCACTGTTAAAAGTCATAAATTCTTTTCGTTTCCATCACATGACGAAAATGCAAAGTGAAAATAAGCTAAGAAGAAGACTTTAGCAAATATTTTAGCTACGTGAGCTGTGAACAACTCTTGATTATTAAAGGAAATATTATTAGAAAATAAACAATAAATAATTGTTGGCAAGCCCAAGAGCTTAAAGCTTATTTGCCTGTTAAAAGTGTATAAATTCTTGTGTTTCCACCACTTCAAGAAATTGCAAAGTGGAAACAACCTAAGAAGGAGACGTACTTTTTGGCTACGTGAGCAAATTCTTGATACTTTCGAGCATATATTATTAAAAATAAACAATTGCGGGCAAAGCCCAAGAGCTTAAAGCTTCTTTTGTGCAACTTGTGTTTCCATCATAAGTCGAAAGTTTCAAGTGGAAACAACCCTTGAGCAGGGCTTTGGCATATATTTTGGCAAGGGGCAAGAGCAGGAGCCAAATTCAGTTAGACCCAGCGGCCATATCTGTGTGCACTCGCGTCTATTCATGTGCATATTCATGTGTGTATTCATGCTCGTATTCACGAGTACCCGTAAATGCGCCCCGCAACACTTTGCACACAGCATCCACTTGACGCTGCGCAGCGCCTTTTGTCTCTCCGTGACAATAAACTTGAATTATGGCCACAAGACATATGCATAAATGCAAACAAGTATCTGACACACAAGTATCTGTATCTGACACACAAGTATCTGTATCTGTATCTGTATCTGCATCTGCAGCTGTATCTCTGTCTGTGCCCGCATCTGTATCTCCCACCTGCATCCGCATCTGCATCTGCATCAGCATCTGCTGTCGTTTTATTGTGGACTCTGGCAGAGGCCGTGATCTCAGCCTTAAGCTTACCGCATTGTTCTTGCGGGTTTGCCCGCTTTTGTGCTCAGTTTATGGGGCTTAGTTAGACGCACTTTACATCATGTTACATACCTGCAATGGAAGAGAGACAGAAACTTAATTCAGGTAAATGCTTAGCTTTAAGATTTTAATCTATTTATACTAATTGCAAGCTTAGCTTAGCTACTTTTCGTGCGCATATTCAAGCAACATTCCTTTAATCAATTAATCAATCAATCAAAGCAAGGCAAAAAGCCCAACAACAAAAGAAGTCGCTGGTTCAAAACGCTGAAACGAACGGGTTTCAACCAGCTGCCCGCCCTTAGCCTCGGCTCGTGGTCAGAATCTAGAGCCGAGTCGATCTAGTCCTATCCGCTTGTCTGTCCCCCAAGCTCAGAAAGCTTTAAAGCTCGTTTCATTTACATGTTATCGATAAATATCGATCACACAAACATGTTCTCTTTAATGCCGAGTCCATCTAGTCGTAACCGCCCTTCTGTTCATCAAGCTTAAAAGCTTTATAGCTCGTCCCTTTCACATAAATCGATAAATTTATAGATCGATAGATCGATAAATATCGAACACAAAAACAGTTTCTTAGCCATAGCTCAGAGCACATAGGAGCTAGAGACTAGGTATATAGACTCTTTTTAAGCATTTACAGATGTGAAATATTTCAAGCTTGGGCAGTGTTGTAAAATGCTAACATAACAGAAAAGGAATGTCAACTCTTGAGTGCTGCCTGATTTTAAAAAGTTGCTTGTCAGAGCATAAGCTAAGTGTCTATTTAAAAGCCATACATTAACACAAGCGCATCCATCAATCAATCCGTCAATCAATCCGTCAATCAATCAATCAATTAAATGTGCAAAATAGCACAAGAAATGCTTGAGGTTTTTAGGTTATAAAAGTGTGTTAAAGACAATGTCAAGCAGAGCGAGAGAGAGAGAGAGAGAGGGGCACAAAGAGGGAGAGAGAGAGAGCAAGAGAGAGAGAGAGAGAGAGAGAGAGAGAGATAGAGAGAGAGAGAGACAGACAAACGGCTTAATTGAATGTCATGAGCGAAATTGTTATTGCTGTCATTATAAATAATGTGAGCGACAACCCTGGCAGAGATCAATGCTGCGCGTTCCTGCAAACTACAATTAAATGTGCTCCTGTTGTTGTTGTTGTTGTAGCTGGTTTGAACCCCCGCTCGCTGAAATGAAATTAGAGCGCAAACATTTCAATTTTTATCGCTGTCGCCGAAGAAGTCACGATTTCCACACAATTCGGTGGTGGCTGCGGCCCGTTGCCAGTGTTGGGTGCATTAACCTTTCTTTTACTTTTTTTTTTTTTCTCCATGCACCGGTTGACACCAGAAAAGCGGCGAGTTTTCCGCATTTCCACCCATCACCTGAACCAGAGAGAGAGGGCGAGAGAGGGCGAGAGAGGGCGAGAGAGAGGGGGGAGAGAAAACTCAACAGGAGCAGAGGCAAGCATCTGGCTTGAAGCACATCTGTTGGCATCCAGAAAATGATGTTGTCCTTTCTCAATATGCGTCAGTTTAAAGCGCACATTTTTTGTTATTTTTTACTTTCTGAAACACAGCAAATCCTCGCCTGTTGCCCCTTGTAATCCTTTCAGCTCTCGCAACTCTGTCAAAGCTAACTTTTCGAACTTGGTTTGTTGTCGACTTTAAATTTTGATTTGATTTTTACTTATTTCGAAATCGACAAAAGATAGAACAAGTAAGAGATTCTAGTCGGGAGCTCCCGACTAGGGGATACCCTGTACCCTCTTCTTCCAACAGGCGATAGGCGATATAAAATGAAAGATACTTGATATATACATATATACTATTCTAGAAGCTACATGTCACGTTTAACTCATATTATTTGCCGAAATTGCTCAAAAAACAGGATTTCGATATCGATTTTTATCGATTACTTGGAAACGGGGCAAGTTATCGATTATCGGAAACAAAGTCGGCCACTTGGAGGACCTACAGCCAAAATTTCAAGTCTCTAGCTCTTATAGATTCTGAGATCCTTGAGTTCATACATACGGACGGACAGACAGACAGACAGACTGATGATGCTGATCAATATCCTTATGGGGTCGGAGATTTTTCCTTCTGCCTGTTACATACATTTGCACAAATACATAATACCCGTTTTACCCATTTTAAATGGGTTCAGGGTAGAAAAATCAGGAATATATTAATAATCTCCTGTAAAACCTTTATTTAAAACCTATTTGATAAACGAAAGATTATATTTCGGGACTCTTCAATTCATTCTTCATTCTTGGTGCTTTATTCAAAGCACTTAAAACATATTTTAAAATAAAAGTGTAGATTAAGAGTTAAAGTTTTTAGCACAAAAAGTTGCACGGGAAAGGCCGGGCAATAAGTATAAAAAAGTAAGTATAAAGAAAGAAGCTAGAATATTCGTAACATCAGTCGTTTTTTGGAAAGAAACTCCACGACAAGAGCTTACTCTCCCTTTAATCAACTGTGAGCTACAAAATGAGCTCAAAACTCTGCACAAAACTTAATCGAGATTAATATTTGTTGTCATTTTAATCAGAGTTTGCATTTTAGATTATTGCAAGCGCCTTTCTTTTTCTTTGAGGAATTCCCATCGTAAATACAATGTTCAATAAGTTTTATTTGCATTGGCTCTTGGCTAATGGGAAAACATTGACCAGAACTGGGATACAAAAGGAAAACAATGGCAAAAGATTGACAAAAAGCAACCCCTGAAAAGGAAAATCGAAAGGGAACCGTTGACAGGCCGTGCTATTGGCATTCCCTGCCCAATCGAATTCCAATCGATAAACAATAATGCCAACTCCGCAACAGTTTGCCCAGTTTCAGAGCACGTTCCCCCCTTCACCCCCTCCCTCCCAAACAGAGAAACAGCCACCAAGAGGCGCCGAGGCTGGGCCACCCCTGGGAAACTGGGAAAAGCGTGCACAAAAAAAATAAATATGAATCTCTAAAGAAAAGTGTTAAAAGTGCAGTCCACAAAATTGCGAGCAAAATGCGCTCAACTATCGCCGGCTGCCTTTCCCGATTTGACGCGCTAGCTTGAGACTGCTATTTTTCTTTCTGTAATACCCTGTAAAAGATGAGTTGGAGTATATATTTTTGATCTAACAAAATATAATTGTCGATTTGAGGTTCTCTCTGAATACGGCTTCCCCGAAGACTATCAGACTTTTGGTTCCTTAGTTCGGATTCAGTTATTCTCAATCCTCATACCTATCGATAAAATTCTCATCGATAATTATCATCGATATATATCAGACGCTGGGCCCTTTGGAATTGCATATCAGTTATTCTTAATCCACTTATCTGTTCTTATCGATAAAAAACGGTAAACTCTCATCGATATATATCGATATTCAGATAAAAATCGGTATCTTTTTTATCGATGAATATCAGACTTTGAGCTCTTCTTAATCCTCAGACTTATCGATAAGAATCGGTCTACTCTTATCGATAAATACCAAAGACCATCATACTTTGGGCCCCTTGGAATTGGATTTGAGTTCTTCTTAATCCTCCTATCTCTTCTTATCGATAAAATACGATCTTCTTTCATCGATAAATATCAGAGACTTCGACTTTTGGTTCTTTCATTTGAATTTAGTTTTTCTTAATCCTAAATATAGCCGCTCATCGATAAATATCTATCTTTGCGCACTTTGGAATTGGAGTAAAGTTTTTCTTAATTCTTATTCTAATTGATTCAAATCTCTTAGCTTTTCTTCCCTTCAATAGCCTATTCTATCTTTATATTCTATTCTATCTTTGAATATCAGCAAACAGGTTTGACCTTATAATGGATGTTTTTAGAGGTCGAGGTATATACATAAGTATATAAATACACAAAGGTCATGAATAGCAGGGTATGCACTAGTCGGGCATTCTGAGATGTTTTCTCCAGACTTTTTTGCTGCCCTCTTTTTGCACGGTTGGGCCATAAAAATGAAGCAATAAAACGCTGCTGTGACACGTGGCCGGGCTGTTAACGGGCCTCGTTTTCAAATTCAACAATTGCCAAATGAATCACAAACAAAATCAGAAGTAGAAGAAGAAAAAAAACAAAACGCATTTAACTCAATTGGCGCCTGAACGAGTTGCGAATTACAAACTGATTTCATTAAAGCGCAGCTGCCGCGAACATAACAGTAGCTGGCTCTCTCTCTCTCTCTCTCTCTCTCTCTGTCTCTGTCTCTGTCTCTGTCTCTGTTTCTGTCTGGCCTGGTAAAGTTGCGGCAAATTGAATTTGCTTGCGGCTAGAAGTTGCCGTGCACTTCGTCACGTAGTCCTCGGCGCCCAGTAAACCGTAAACTGCACGCGGCCCAAGGACCAAAATGTTTATGCAAACAGTTTAAGAGCCAAGCGAAGTAGCGCTAGCTTTGGCCAGGGCAGGTATGCGGCCATTTCTATGCTAAACGTTTGTTTACCGTGGTGTCTAGTTTAATGCCTCAGGACCCCCTCGGGTTGCGCATGCAGCTTGTAACGAGCTTCGTGTGGATGCAACACATTGCCAGGCAGCGAGCATCTTCTGCCCGGACACGCTCGAAGGGTGCGGAACGTGGCTCAACTATGCACCAGGGAGTCATAAATTACAGGCACAGACACGGACAGAGACACGGACAGACGTGGCAGGCAAGGCATATAATTGCCCTACGGCAACAATATATATTTATATATCTTCGTGTATATGAACAGACGTGCACTTGACAGCCGGATAAATTTGTATTTATAAACTGTGAATCCTTCAATTGCGAAAAGTGCACATCACCTCAGTTGTCCGCCAAGGCAAGGCCCTGAGGGCGGCACCCCAGCTTAAGTACGTAATCCCATCAAAGCGCTCTCTTTTGAATTGAATCTTATGTCATTTAAGACACATCAAAGCCAAGTAACAAAGTGAAATGATCTTAAGAAGTTGCACATCAACAAATGCCCGGATTATAATATATATGAATTCTTTGTCATTCAAAGCGCTACAACAAATTTAGAATGTCATCTACAAGGCCCTTACAATTACATTTACAATAGACCTTACACCTGCATTATAAAGCCCATTGCAAAGTCCATTGTATAAGTAAAGCTCTTTGCAAAGTAAGCTATGTTGTAAAGACCATTGAAAAGTTCATTGTAAGCTATATTGTAAAGTCCATTAAAAAGTTAATTGTAAAAACCATTCTAAGGTATATTGTAAAGTCCATTGTAGAATACAGTGTAAAGTCCATTTTAAGGTATACTGTAAAGCTCATCATAAAGTCCATTGCAAAATCTATTGTCAAGTTCATTGTAAAGTCCATTGTAAAGTCCATCATAAAGTCCATTGCAAAATCTTATGTAAAGTTCATTGTAAAGTCAGTTGTAAAGTTCATTGTAAGGTCAATTGTAAAGTTCATTGTAAAGTTCATTGTAATATCTATTGTATGGTTCAGTGTAAAGTGTGATTTTGTGACGCACTACAGGATTAAATACATTTATGATATATATAAATATGAAACCTTTTTATCATATAAAAGCTCTAAAACTCTAAAAACGAAGTTCTGGTCAATCTATCTGTCTATCTAGTTGGATGGGTCGTGGGATTGAATCTTAACAAAAATCATCTATTCTAATCCATTTCTTTCTTTCTCCAGTTTTTACACTCAATTTTGAATGCATCTTAACTATCTTTCACAATCTTTGCTTGATCTTTTTCAATTAAATTTCCCGCTCTTCAGATCTCTTCAAGTTTATAACTCAAATGTTCCGTAATTGTCTTTGTTCTTTGAATGTATTTTAGATTTTTCCGGCTGCCCGGCGAGTTGATTGAGTTACCGTTAGCTTTGAGGTTTCCGCCATCAGCGCATCAAGGTCAAGGATAGCTGGACAGGGGAGTGGGGGGGGGGGGGAGGGAGGGAGGATGCGCTTGAGTGCAGGGCGGGGTGGGTCGAGCGACGAGCTGAAACTGAAAGTCACCCCAAATGACTCGGAATCGGTCATTATGTGTACATGGCACGCATTTCCTGAGCTCGCCTCTAATTCCCGTTTCCCACTTTCCATTTCCCACTTCCCATTTCCCCTCTCCCATTTCCCATTCCCCTTTCCCATTGCCGCACCCCGCCCATTCGCAGCAGAAACTAATAATTAAAACTACAAATGAATTCACACCCTTCGACCGAATGCAACCGAATGTTGTGATCGCGAGTGCGTGAATGAGTGTGAGTGTGTGTGGGTGTGTGTGGGTGTGTGTGTGTGCGTGTGTGTGCGTGTGTGTGCGAGTGTGTGCGAGTGTGTGAATGAGTTTTTAGGGCTATAAACATTTAACATTTGCCTAGACAAACGATTTGGGCAGCAAAAACGTTTCATTTTGGGCTACAAATTGAAATGAATGCATTCGAATGCACATTCAATGCATTTATTTGCGTGTGACCGACTAGAAGATACCCTGCAACTAGCGTTGAGCTGTCACTTGCCAATGGAATTGCAGAATGTGAAATTTGTAAATGTACAAAAATGTTGAGCACAGTGGAATGAGGCTATTATGCTGTAAAAACCAAATTTCAAAAAAGGTTTATATTAAATTGGAAGCAGATATCGAAGATAAACTATAGCTTATACTTGAGATGGTTATAGATGCATATATATATGAAATTTCAGCTGCCTCGCTTTTGCAGTTAACGAGATCAGACGGACTGACAGACGAATCAGGAATATATGCACTTTATGGAGTCGCAGATGCTTCGCTCTTTCTCATATTATTAATTTCCAATGGGTTCAATAGCCTTGTAAAATGCATTGTAAGAATTACTTATAAACAATACTTGAAGCGAAAAATGCAATAAAATATCAAATTAAATGTAGTACTCGAGTGTTTTTTGAGTGTTATTCACATGTTATTCACACGGCAGCAATGCTTCAATAGTTCAATCAAGAACTTAACATTGAGTAGTTCTCTCTCTCTCTCTCTCTCTCTCTCCCTCTCTCTCTGTCTCTCTGGTGAATACATGAATTATTCATTCAGCTGAGACCCAAGTCCATTTATACACTCACTCCAAACCAAAGCACTCACGCGCCCGAGCTGTCAACTACGCTGATTGACACTTGCAAAGAAAAAAAAACCAAATATACATAGAAGAAGAAAAAACTGACTGACAGAAAAGTTTCTACATATACGCTGGCAGGCAGGCGGGCAGGCAGCAGCAGGTGTCAATCAGTCTGGCCACACTGGCAATTAGCGATGACACTCGCACCTGACGTGCGCACCGTACGTGCTCACGACCTCAGTTCAATCGCTTCCAAAGGCGAGCACAAAAGAGAAAAGGGAAACAACTGGACAAGGTTTTTTCTGCTTTTGATTGGCGCTTTGCCTGTCAGTCAGTCAGTCAGTCAGTCAGTCAGTCAGTCATGTGAGTGGTCACACTGGCACTTGCTCTTGGGACGCACTGTACTCACGCGCTCATCGGTATATCATTAATATATAGAATATATATATAAATCTAAGCCACTTTTGTAGCTCTGCCCGCGCTCTTGTACTTCTATTCGAGAATTTAACTCGTTTGCGCCTTGAGCTGGTCACACTGGCACTTGATTGAGCTTGCATTGGACTCTAGCAATAGGGTCGAATTTTCGGGAAATTCCTTCCCTCAGGCTCCGCTTTGCTAGGAATGAAGCGATCTTTGGACTGGTCACACTGGTACTTTGAGAAGCTCAGCAAATGACTCACGCGCAAAAATGCATTGTTGCTGGTTCGACTCGCAGTTCGAACCAGCTTTCTGCCTTTAGATTCGACTTGTGATGGTTCAAATCTTGGTTTACAACTTTTTTACGATTTAATTGTTGTTTTCGTCTGCTTCGGGTTTTGTTTTAATATATTGGAATTCCTGATTTGAACCAGCGATTTTCCGCAGTCTAACATAGTTCAACTTGCAGATTGTAGCCTGTTCTTCATGATCTGACTCTTCGGGTCACACTGAAATCGCACGCAATCGCCTTTGTGCTCCAGCCACGCCCATTTGGCCCTCGAAAAAAAAAAGGGCGGGAGGGGCGTGTATTAAGTGCTTGATTGATAATGGCATTAAAAGTCTCAAACGGCGCCCACAAAACAATTGCAAACGGGAAGGGGCGATGCGAATGGCCATGGAAATGCAGCCAGAGGGGGGGAGGGGGGCGGGGGTTGGGCAGCTGCTGCTGCTGCGGATAGGCAAATCAGAAATAATAAAGTCAAGGGGCAATATCCTGTAATCATAACATTCTCAGCAGAGACGCGGCACTCGCCACCCGCCGTAGGCCCCATGCGAGGCGTGGGCAACAAGAAACAACAACAGCAACAACAACAACAACAGCAACAACAACAACAACACTAAATAACAACAACAAACAAGCAACAACAACAATTGCAATGTGCACTCAATAAATTTCAATTAAGCAAACAGCAGCCTGTGCATTTTCCCACTCCATATTTATATATTGTTTATAGTTTTTCTTTTGTCTCGACTTTGTTTCTTTCACATAAATACCCTGTAAATAAGGCAGGCGGAGTTGTATATTTCAATGGGTCTAACATTACAGCCAGAACTTTGTGTTCTTATCCTTCTGCGACCTCAAGTACCTCGGGAAATTTGGAAAACTTGGTTTGTGTTTTTCTTACAGTAAAACCTCGCTACAAGAAACTCTCGATGTTGTTCTTGTAATATCAATAGAAGCGCAAAAGGCATTTTGAAGATCAAAGTTTATACCTTTAATAACAGATTTCAATAGACAGAGAGAGAGCGAGAGAGAGGGAGAGAGAGAGAGGGAGAGGGAGAGAGAGAGAGAGGCTAGCTGGTAAGAAAGAGAGAAGGAAAAAAACGGGAAAGGCTTGGAAGAAGTTGAGAAATGATCTCAATATTTATTCTCAAGCTTCATCAAATGTTTCCCCTTTTCTTCATTATCTTCCTGTTAAAAATCCTTATATAGAATACTTCCAGTATAAATATTTCCACATTCCGTCTTTTTACAGCATATGAACTAGTCGAGCATGCCTTGATTTAGTTTATATAGCGCTTAGTTATTCATTTTTGATGGCGCATAGCACATTGCACATGGTTTATGTTGCGTTGCATTGTGGAAATCGATTTTAAATTCAAGCCTTTCAATCGGCCCATTCGTGATCAGTCAACTATATATTGTTATTACGACTATTGTTAGCATAGCACATAGTTATTAACTAGCTAGTAAGGCAAGCCGTGACGTCATGAACCTGCCTCAGTTGCCAGACTATAAGGGGTGAAGTCGCTGGTTCAAATCGACTTGCCTTTATGCTTGTTTATTTCATTTGTTATTAATCAGACAGAAAATAATGAGAGCTTTAAGGAGAAATAAGCAAAGCAAGGCTAAGGCCTGAGACAGCCTGCGATTTGAACCAGCAACCTCTCTGTTAAGTTGCTTGAAAGACTCGCAAAGTTTCTGAAAAAACAATCAAATTGCGCTGGCTGCCAAAGTAAAGGCCCAAGACAGCCAGTAAATTGAACAAAGGTGAAGTCGCTGGTTCAAATTCGGCAACAATTTAACGTTAAAATGCTAGCTTATTTCATTTGTTATCTTTTTAACTTTGAGAGGCAACAAGCAGAGCAGACCTAAGGCCTGAGACAGCCAGACTAACAAACGTGAAGTCGCTGGTTCAAATTCAGCAACAGTTTTACATTTTAATGCTTGTTTATTTTATTTGTTATAAATCACACAGCAAATAATGAGAACTTAAGGAGGAATCAAGCAAATTGCGAGGCCTAAGACAGCCTGTGATTTGAACCAGCAACCTCTCCGTTAAGTTGCTTGAAAGACTCGCAGTATCTGTTTGTAGATCTTTGACTTAAATTGTAGCACACCCGGATATTTACTTCAAACTTCTCTCCGATTCAAGTCGTTGCCCAAAATATTTCCAATATTCAGTTAGTTTTAAGATTTTTTAGAGTTTACATCTATTTTTTAAACTTTAACACAAATTGTTTTTTTTTAATTTTTAGTGCTTCTTTTTCTATATTATTTTAAAACATGTCCTTCTGTGAACTGGTAAGCTGGCAGGACCTCAGAGCTATATACACCTATATATATATATATATATATATATATATAAATTTCAGTGCATGGGTGATTTGAAGGCAAAGGGGCGAAATGCTGGTACCCGGCGCGCAGCAACAGCGGCGGCAGCTGCCAGAAAGCAGAACCCCAGGCAGACGAAGGAGGAGCCGCCCCGTGAGAGCTCCAGGCAGCCCAAAACGGGAAACCGGAGGCCATTGAGAGGACAGGCAGACAAGCCAGGTCTGGGTCCGTCGCAAGCTGCGAATCGCAAAAAGAAAGCAAGTCGAGTTCGACCAAAAACCCGGAACCAAGCATGCCAGACACCGCGCTGCCCGATATTCTGCGACTATGCCAGATAGTTGTTCAACCAGCCCCGAAACTGGAGGCACTCTATCGATGGACTTCGTTGGAGACGGAGATGTTCTAACTGAATGTTAACTCTCCCCTCTTTTAATTTATTTTAAATGACAATGTGACAGCCCTTAATGACGCATTGAATATACTTTATATACTGATATGATATCGTCCAAAAACATATCTCTTCTTGCCGAGCCCAATCTCTCGTTCTTCTCTGGAGTTCGCTTTCTAGCTTCAACTTGGGGTTAAATCACTTTTACAAGAACCTTCGAGTCAATGTTAACTCGAACTTCAACTGAAGAAAGTGCTTAAACTTAACTTAAAGCAGAAGCTAGTTCGAACCATGAACCAGGGCTTCTGCCTGGGCTAAAGCAAGTTAATGAACAAGTTCACGAGCTGAACTGTAAAGCAAAAGCTATTTCGAGCCGTGAACCAGGACTTCCAAGTCGCAGTCTAGTCACAAAAACGTTTAAGAGCCAGCTTAGTTGAACCAGGGCTGAAGAAAGTGAATAAACAGGTTCACGAACTGGACTATAAAGCAAAAGCTAGTTCCAACTATGAACCATGGCTTCCCAGTCCCAGTCTAATCTTAGAAACTTGAAACAGTCTAGTTGTGCTTGGGCTTAAATAGGTTCACGAAAGCGAATTAACAAGTTCACGAGCTGAGCCTTAAAGGAAAAACTAGTTCGCGTCGTGAACCAGGGCTTCAGCCTAGCTACAGGCTCACGAGCCGAACTTTAAAGCAAAAGCTAGTTCGAACCATGAACCAGGGCTTCTTCCTGGGCTAAATCAAGTGAATGAACAAGTTCACGAGCTGAACTTTAAAGCAAAAGTTAGTTCGAGCCGTGAACCAGTCGCTTCCAAGTCGCAGTCTAGTCTGAAGAACGTTGACGAACCAGTCGAGTTGTGCCTTTGAATCATAATATCAAACATATTACGAGAATTACGAGTAAAGATTTGCTCTCAAATCATCTGCTGCTACGCATTTTGTTCCATTTAGCTCGCATTTATGCTCATGGGATTCAGTTTGGTGCAGCGTCATTATGAATTTAGGCAAATTTTGTTCATGTTTTGTGCGCTCGCTTTTTTGGCCATTAGACAGTTTCTGACAGCGACGATGTAATTAGGAAGTGAAAAGCGAAACTACACTTGCAGAAAAACTGGGCGAGTTCAACAGCTGTCCGACTAATTGGTTATAAGCGCGCACAGCTCTAATTTCTCCCTTCAGTTCGACCTTCGACCTCTAATTGGGGTAAAAAACCGGAAAAAGTTTGTTTGCGAATCAGCAAAAATAACGCAGCGTGGCTTAGGAGACTGAGATTCGAACTTGCAAGCGAGAAGTCGCTGGTTCCAGTTGAGCAGAAATTTAACCTTCTCAGGCGAGAAGTCGCTGGTTCAAGTTCGGACGATATTTCATATTCACAAGTGAAAGAACGCTAGTTCAAATTCAGTAGCAGTACCACGCTCGAAAAAAGAGAAGTCGCTGGTTCTAATTCAGCAGCATTTACACGACTAGAAGCGAGAAGTCGCTGGTTCAAATTCAGCAGCATATTCACACCTCACAAGCGAGAAGTCGCTGGTTCAAAGATCAGCTACAATTCCATGCTCGCAAGCAAGAAGTCGCTGGTTCAAGCTTAGCAGCAATTTCATATTCACAAACGAGAAGTTGCTGGTTCAAGTTCAGCAGCCTATTCACACTCACCATTAACAAGTTACTAGTTCAAGTCAGCTCCAAATTTACACTCAAAAGAGAGAAGTCGCTGGTTCAACTTCATCCAAAATTCCATATTCACAAACGAAAAGTCGCAGGTTCAAAATCAGCAACATATTCTCACTCCCAAGTGAGAAATCGCTGGTTCTAATTCAGCTATATTTCCATGCTCGCAAGCTAGAAGTCGGTGGTTCAAATCCAGCAGGAATTATCCATTTAATAGCTTAGCTTAATGTAATTAACTGAGAACTAAAAAAAGGAAAATCGCTTTTTGTGCTAAAAGATTACGAAATAGTAAATTTGTGTCTGTCTTTTAAGCTGAGTTTTGAAACTTTGCGCTAAAATTGGGATGAAATAATGCAGATCCAAAGCTTTTAGACCCATTTTTTGTGCAAGTGTATTATTATTTTATGAACTTGTATTGTAACGACTCTTCGCTTGCATGACGTTTTAATGTGTGTGCGTGTGTGTGTGTGTGAGAGAGTGTCTGTGTGTGTGTATCTAATGACTTTAATAACATTCAAGTGGGTGCAAAAACTAGCATCACGAGGGGTGACGCGAATCCCAAAGCACAACACACTGACTGTAACAGGCGAGGTGGGGAGTAAGCCTAGGGAGGGGTCGCGAGGGGGAGGTGGGGAGGCGGGGTGGCGGAGAGGCGGGTTAGAGGGCAGTTCACCCTCGGTGCCGTTGAGTCTGAGCGGCTCAGTCCAGTCTCGAAGAGTTCATCATACAAATGCATGATTCATGCTACACTTACAACATTCGACTAAATATTAAGCGACTTTCTATACACACCCGAATACTACACACACACACACAAGCACACACACACACGGACAAATGAGTGCACATCAAAAGCCACCCTCACTTTTGGGTTGCGGGTGTGCGTGTGTGGAAGACAATGTTGTTGAGCAATTCGGGAGTAAAATATTTCACGTTTAGTTCGAAATGCTTTGCTTTTGCTCTTCCTCTTCTTCATATTTGTTTCTTTATATACCCTGCACCTAGGGTGAATGTCTAAAACATATAGGGTAGACTCTGATTTCAAATAGTTTTGCATCTATTACGTTAAGCTGTCTCTTCCCTTCTTCCCCTTTTCATTTACTCAAAATCGATAAATATTGATTTTTAAGCCTCGATTTCTTTCAAGCTGATCTCAGAGCTTTAAGGAGCCGCGGACACCTAATTCCTCATACGACATACAAAAAGTTCATTTAAAATCTGCGATTACCATGACTAGCTGACCAAAATCGATAACTATCAATAAATATCGATAGTTATATGTTCTCCTGAACAAGAGAGAGAATAAGAGCCACCAAATATTATAAATAGGGTTTCGTGTAAAAACACAGATCAAATTGATGTCCAATTGCCCATATATTTCTCTAAAAATCGATAAATATCGATAGTTACCATATGTTCTCTTGCATATTATAAGAGTAAGAGTAAGCTAGTTTCACGAATAGGTTTTCAAATAGCAAGCTTAGATCAAGTTGATCTCAAAGTATTATACTTTTCTCTATTCACTCTATCTATAATCGATAAATATCGATAGATAACGCCTTGTACATTTTAAGATCTAGATTACTCTAGTTTTATGAAATAGGTTTTCGTTTAGCAAAAATAGATCAAGTTGGTGTCCATTGGAACAAAACATTTCTCCATTCAATCAGAATCGATAAATATCGTTAGCTATAATGTGTTCTTTTCTAAGAATAAAAGTCACAAAATTTCATGAAAAGGGTTTCGTGTAGAAAACACCGATCAAGTTGATCTCAAAGTATTATAAATATACTATACTTTTATCCATTCAGTCAAAATCGATAAATATCGATTTCCAAGCCCAATTCTAAAGCATTACTCGCTTAATATAAGTGCCAGAGACACCAAATTTGCTATGCAGGCTCTCATAAGCTAAACACACAACTAGAATATTTCACTTTTGGGTATAAAGGGTATCTGCCAGTCAAGCAGAGTCACCTAATTAGCTAGAGCTAGGCGCAGCATGAGGATTGGCGGGGTTGGCGTTGTCTTTGCAATTGATTTGTGTCCAAAATACTTCCGCAATTGGTTCACAGAGCAGTTTATCTGGCTGTCAACACTTGAAAGCGAGTCGCAGTCCATAAAAGCATGCGATATGGGATGGATATATGTACATACATATATATAGATGGGAAAGATTCATTCAAGTGGCGTTTGCCATTTCCGATGTCTACTTCAAAGTCGTCTCGCTGCTAGTTTCATGTTTTTCCTCTTCTTGTTTTTCTCTCTCGCTCGTTTTCTCCACTCGTTTTTCGTTTTTCGCATTTGATGGCACATTTCCGGCAGCGTCTTGTTGATTTTTCGCTCTATTTTTGGTTTGTGGCGCACGCATCAACTGCATTCGCAGCTCCGCATTTGGCCCAAGACCTGAACTTGTTCCCGTGGCCTGCCACATGCCACATGCCAGATGCTGCGAGTTGTCTAGTTCATGTAAGCTTTGCATAAATCTTTAGCAGCGCATTCCTCTTGCATTCACATGCATCCCCTTGCGGGCACTGGTTCTTTGTGCTAGTTCCAGTTCCAGTCCAGTTCAAGTTCCAGTTCCAGTTCCCTCTAGTTCATGGAAGCTTTGCATAAATCTTTAGCGGCGCATTCCTCTTGCATTCACATGCATCCCCTTGCGGGCACTAGTTCGTCGTGCTAGTTCCAGTTCCAGTTCCATTTCAAGTTCTAGTTTCCTCTTCAGCGGAATTCCTGTTGCATTCACACTCGCCCCTTGCAGGCACTGGTTCTTTCTGCTAGTTCCAGTTCCAGTTCCAGCTCCAGTTCCAGTTCCCTTTACCGAGATCTGGTTCCAAGCAGGCGCAGGCGTTCGATCGCGCGTAGCTTTCAATGCAATTGATTCTCGGTTTTTCTTCCTTTTGACTCTTTCTCTTTACTCTTCATTTCTTGAAGTCTCTCTACTTTCTTTCCTAATTCACACATTCCCTCTCTTTCTCTCTTCATACGCTCACGTCTCTCTTTATACTAAGCTCCTTACACTCTCCCGTTATCACCGCTCTCTTTATCGCTTTATTCTCTCTCCAATCTTTCTCTCCCTGGCTTTACTCTTTCCTCTTCTGTCTGCTAATCTCTAGTTTATCGCCCTTTCTCTTACTTTTATTGCGTCTACTGGTTTGCTCTCTTTCATTCTCCTTCTTCTAACTGTACGTATTATTAACTATACGTATAATCCTTTCTTATTCTCGATCTTTATCTCTCTTCCCCCATGTAGCTTTTATTCTCATATTCTTCTTCTCTCTTTCTATGGCTTGACTGTCTTTTTCTGTCTCTTTCTCTCTCTCCCTCTCTTTCTCTCTCATTCTGTCTCTCTCTCATTCTTACCGTCTTGAGTATATCTCTCTCATATATTTTTACACTCGATATCTCTCTCTTTGTCTCCTATCTCCCGATCTTTCTCTTTTCATACGGCCTTTTTCACATACGGCCGTCTCTCTCTCTTTCTCTCTCCGTCTATCTCTCTGTCTTTCTCTCTCTCTTTCTTTCTCTCTCTGTCTATCTCTTTCTCTCTCTCTGTCTTTCTCACTCTTGACTTTCTTTCTCACATTCTCTGATCTCTGCATACTGAGGATTTCTCTCTTATCTCTCTCCCTCTATCTTTCTCTCCATTTCTGATTTTCTCTCTCTCTATCTCTCTCATTTTCTCTTCCTCTCGTTCTCTATCTCGATCCCTCTCTCTTTCCCACTCCTTTTTTATTTCTTTCTCTACAATTTGAGTACTGCCTCTTCTGTCTGTCTACAGAGTCTCTCTCTCTCTCTCCCGCCCTATTCTCTTTTATCTATCTGTCTCTCTGAGAGGCACTTTCTCTTTCTCTCTTTCTCCCTCTCTCTATCTCTCTCGCTCTGATTGTCACACGCATAATTAGCTAAACCGCTGAAGGAATTGCTTAATTTATGCTAATTCGCGTCAAGTTGAATTTAATTTTTAACCATGCGTAACGCATTCGCCGGGTGTCAATTGCATTGCGGGGCAGCATTCAGCCAGTCAGTCAGTCAGTCAGTCAGCCAGGCCAGGGTTGCATTTAATTGAAAAGCTCAGCCCCAGTGTGTGTGCGTGTGTGTGTTTGTGTTTGTGTGTGTGCAAAACAAATTGTAATCAGCGGCATTCGGAGTTTTTCAAGTGGTCTGCAGCAGACTCTGGAACTGGGCGCTGCGTCTGTTTCAGTTGTTTGGTTTTAATATGCCCCGCACCCATTAAAAATCGCTAGGAAGGGTATACTAACATAGAGCAAATCTATGTAACAAAAAATTCCTAACTGTGCTATAAGCAGAACTCGTTCATATCTTGGAATATCTTAAGATTCTTAAGCACAACTCGAGGATTATAAGAGCTGGATATGTCAAATTTGATATGTAGGTTCTTTAGAGTTACATATATACAGATTGAGGACATTTCACTTCTTTAATACCTGCCGAAATTCCTACTCGAAATTGAAAAAGCTCGAGGATTATTAAAGCTAGACGCGAAAAACTTGGTATGTGGGCTCTTGAATAGTATATAAAAGTAAAGAACGTTTCACTTTTCTAATAACTCCCATAAAATCCCCTCTTAATAGTGAAAAAGCTCGAGTATTATAAGGGTTACATACGTCCAATTTTGTTTGTAGGATCTATAGTAGTATATACATATTAAGAACATTTCACTTTCTTAATACCTCCAAAGACTCTCCCCTAAATTGAAGAAAATCTACCATGTAAATGTAGTACCTTGCAATTGGGTGTGTACACACTTTTATATGCCATATTTGCGCAATGAAAATTTCATTATCGAGCTTCGGACTACAAGCACCGAAGTTAAACAAATATGCATTACCCATACTTATAGGGTAGAGGAAGAAGAAGCACGTGGAGAAGAAATCTTGAATGCTTGTAACGTCAGCTCGCCGCTGAGTATAGGGTATCTGGTGGTCGGGACCAGTGTCAAGCAGAACAATGCGTAATTGTTGACTGTTTCTTTGGGCCAACTTGACACGTGCCATTGGACGCAGTGGGCGGGGCCAGGCGGCGGGTGAAGGGGGGCCGCGCGACACGCTCTTATCTGCGACACGCATCTGCGGCCATGGCCTTTGTCTTTTGCGGCCGTGCATTTAATTACGCCGTGCCACGCCCCGAAAAGCCCAAACCAGAGCCGAGCCCAATCGCCAAATACCAATTGCCAAAACCAAAGCCAAAATCCGAAGCCGAAATCCACATTCAAGCCCAAACGCATTTGTTGCTTTTGGCCTCGCTTTTGTCTGTTTAATTGTTTTTTGTACTTTTTTTTGTTTTTTTGTATTGTTTCATTTGTTGTTGTTTTTTTTCAGCTTCAAATTGGGCCGTATTTTGCGCTTAATTTACCAGGCATCCGTTTCAGTCCACATATCCGCAGCTGTATCTGTATCTTCGGCTGTGCCCGTGTATCTGTATCTGTATCTGCATCTGTATCTTCGGCTGTATCTGTATCTTTATCTGCATTGCGCCAGTTTTATCTTTGATTTTTGCGACATTCCTTTTCGTTAACCAGTTTCAGTTCTCTATGGTATTGGATTTCCTTCTCAATGATTTTACTATCGCCGACAACTTCTAGATTCGAGATATGAATCCCCGACAAAAGGTCACGTATCTTTCGGATTCTATTCAATTTGATTCAATTTAAATCTTTTTAATTAGAGCACTAGAAGCAACTGTGCTGCAGTGGGGCGTGCCTGACTGGTAGATACCCTGCACCTTCCGCTTGTTATGCACAAAAATAACAAAATCGATATTTATCGATATAAATGAAAATATGGGGAAATATCGATAAAGCCATAAACTTCTTCTGTATAAAGTTTATATATATATATATAGTATATATATAGTATATATATATATGTTGCATATTTCAAGTCTCTAGCTTCTTAATTAAGGTGTTTTTGTGGGTTTAAAAGGTTTAATAGAATATATATCGCTTATTATCAAGTCTCCAGCTTCTTTATTTAAGAGTTTTTCTGAGCTTATAAGGTTAAAGAGACTATATATTGCATATTTCAAGTCTCTAGCTTCTTTATTTAAGAGTTTTTGTGGATTTTAAGAGAATATATATATTTTATTTCTTGTCTCCAGCTTCTTTATTTAAGAGCTTTTGTGTGTTTATAAGGTTAAAGAGAAAATATATTGCATATTTTAAGTCTCTAGCTTCTTTATTTAAGAGTTTTTAGCTTGGCACGGAAAGTATTCAAAATTTAAGCCACATTTTGAGTTGAATTTGGACACTTTCTCAGAGTGTGGGTTGTTTCTTCTTGAGAATCTATCTAAGCACAACTATCAGCTACGCCTACAGCCGAGAGACAACACAATAATTCGGCCAGTTCGCTGAACCAGACGCGGGTGCAATGTTTTGCAGATGGTTAAAAAAGAATAATTTATATATAATATAAATATATGTATATATATATGTAATATATATATATGGCTTATGTGTGCTTAAGTTCGGGCTGTGTACTAAAAGCGCCGCGCGGCAGACGTGACTTTTGGGCCATGACGCTGGCCACAATGCCAAGCAATGCCAGTTCCCATTCGTTGTATGTGACTAAATGGTAAATATTTGCGTTCATTTATCGAATAGACAAACGACTAAAAAGAAAAACAGCCAACAACAGTTCCAGCGATTGACTACAATGAACCAGATCCGGAACAAACGCAACGGAAGTGATAAAAAACAATGCAAAAACAACCGAAATTTGAATAACTTTCAAAGTGAACCGAATTCAAGGAATCAACACGAACTAGTTCGCCGACTCAGGACCTGATTGACTGACTGACTGACTGACTGACTGACTGACTGACTAACTGACTGACTGATGGACTAACTGACTGACTGATGAACTGACTGACTTATTGACCGATGTACTGACTGATGGACTAACTAACTGACTGATGGACTGACTGACTGATTAACTGACTGAATGACTGATGGACTGACTGATGGACTGACTGATGGACTGACTGATGGACTGTCGGACTAACTAGCTGACTGATGGACTGACTGACTGACCGACTGACTGACTGACTGACTGACTGACTGACTGATGGACTGACCGACTGACTGACTGATTGATGGACTGTCTGACTAACTAGCTGACTGATGGACTGACTGACTGACTGATAAACTCACTGACTGACCGACCGACTGACTGACTGACTGACTGACTAACTGACTGACTGATGGACTAACTGACTGACTGATGAACTGACTGACTGATTGACGGATGTACTGACTGATGGACTAACTAACTGACTGATGGACTGACTGACTGATTAACTGACTGAATGACTGATGGACTGACTGATGGACTGTCGGACTAACTAGTTGACTGACTGACTGACTGAGTCCATCGCTAACCGTAAATCTAAGCACTAAATGCAAAATACTAAACAAAATACTAAACACGCTCGCCCAAAATTTATTAGAACTACGTGACTTTCATTTGCTCGCTCCGAAACAAATAGTCATTAATTTGGTCGTGTGTTTTTTGTTTTATGACTCGAGCTCACAAGTTCTTAATGGGAACATTCCATTTCGAAGCTAATATATCATCTGGTTATTTGCTTTTGGCGTAGTTCTATGCACTTATTGTCATTTAACTAGTATACGAGGAACTCGTAAATTAAGTTAAAAGAAAAATGGCTAAAAACTAGAACAAACATACAAGAATTTATAGCGAAAACACGAATGTCATATGAATTTTTCGATAAAGTTATTTCAATAAATCTAGCAAAAGCGGTTCCAGGGTTGATTAGTTAGCAAAACCACGAACCCAATCTAAAATTGTGACGTTTTTCAACACTGTGAGCCAAACCAACGACAAATTATTTGCTTTCTTTTACTCTTTTCTCAGTTATTTTCGAAGATTTTGGAGAATAAACAAAATTTAGCAATATTTGTGAGGTTATGTTGGGTTCAACAGTTATTTGTGACCATTTGCAGTACTGTAAGAAGAAGATTCTAAGCGGCAAAAGCTCGAAATAAAGCGGTTTTCAAGCGCAGCTTTTATGACGTTGGAGCTTTCAATTGATATGCAGGCATATACATATATACATAATGTTATTAAAACCTCAATCGTTATGCAATCGGCATCACGATCCAGCTATAAATCGATCAGGCCGTGTATCTGTGTGTCTTTTATCTGTATCCGTATCCGAATCTGGCCGAATGCATATTCATTGCTTGACTATTGCCATTTCAGTCGCTCCAATTGGCTGGCGCACTGCTCAAGGTCTCTCGCGATAAGTGTAAAGCAGAGAAGAAGAGAAGAGATCCGTACGACCCGCACGCCACTCGCACCCCCCTCTCCCAACACACACACAAGTAGCATAATAACAAAAACACAGCCAAAAAAAATATATGATGCGAATTAAATGAATTGAATTAACATGGGAAATGCGCGCTCCACTAGAAACAATGGGAGACTGCGGCAACAACAACAACAAGAAGTAGAAGAAGAAGACGGGACCAGCATGAGAACGCAGCAAGTGCAGCTGTGATTTATGCGTCTCTAGTGTGCGTGCTGTTCTTGTTGCCAAACAATGTTGCTAGCGTCTGGATGATGTTGCTAAGGACAGACAGTTAACCCTTGAAAGCACAATTATTTATTTTGCAATGATTTTGCATTAATTAACAAAATCTGATTTTGAATTTGATTACATGGATTATATAATTGTATAGCAATAACAACAATAAACAGCAATAAAAGCGATAGTTGTTATATTAAGTATATGATAATAAGAAACAGCATTTAACGGTTAATGATCGCATGTGAGCATAAGCATGTATATGTGTTAAAATGTGTCTGCATCTAAACAAAAAAGGATGTTGCTTACCTGCGCGCAAAATGCAGCCAAAAATGTGAGGCACCAAAGCCAACAATGTTGCTGAGCTGCTCCTGTTGTTGTTGTTTTTGGCTGTTGCTGGCAATGTTGCCGCTGCCTTTTGAGTCGGATTCTTGTTGTTGCTTTGCTTAGCGTGTACAACATATTGTGGCCGTTTTGTTGCTGTTGCTGCTGTTGTATGTTGCTATCGGAACGTTGATTTTGCAGTTGTTTTTATTATTATTATTATTTTGCTTATTGATTTTTATCTTTTGCGTTTGCTTTTTAACAAATGCACTTTTACTAATTTCTTTTAATTTTCGACATTTTCGTTGAAAGCGTAGTTTTTGTTTTGTGCAAATGCATTGTTTTTTATTTGTTGTAACTTGTTTGTTTTTTACAACTACAACTTAATTGTGGATTTTTGTATTATGAACTTTCCTCACGTCATTCTGCGAGAGAGTCAATTTGAGAGTGTGCGAGAGAGCGAGAGAGTTATGCATTAGCAACGCGTACAAAATTTAGATAAGAGCGCGAGAGCGTTATTTAGGCAGGTAAACACTGGCGCGTGTGTGCCTGTGTGTGTATATATGTGCGTGTGTGAGCGCAGCTTTGAAGCCAAGCTCAGCGCGCAGCTTTTGCTGCCGATCAATAGCGCTCGCTCACTCGCTCTCCCACGCTCGCTCTATCTGGCTCTCTCTTCCACTTTGCATTTTGGCCAGCGGCGCCTGCGCCAATGTTGTTTCTTTTTTTTTTTTTGTTCAGGCCAAGCTTTCGATTTTTCTATATGTATTGCTTTAATTAATAATTATTGCATTAAAATGTTGTCAATTTCCTCAGCGTAGATGACGTCACGATGCAAAACATAAATATGTCCAACCAACAAAAATATGCATAAATGTATTTTAAATGCCAATAAAAAGAAATCAACAACTTTTACAAAAACCTGTTTTTGCTTGTTGTTGTTTGTCCATTAAAGCTGCCTAGGGTCGTTTTGTTGTTGTTGTTGTTGTTGTTGCTGTTTGTTAATAACATTGCCGTATGCAAAAAAGGCCTTCAACTCTGTTGCTGAGCTGCAGCTAAAAGAGAGCGCGAGAGTAAGCTGTAGAAGAAGAAGAAGCAGAGAGTGGGCAAGCCATCAATGATGGCTGAGAGAGGCAGAGAGAGAATGTGAGATCCAAGCGGAGCTTAAGCCATTGTTCTGTCATTTGATAGAACAACAACAACAACAACAACAATAACAACAACGGCAGCTAATCAACTTTAAAGCTTAAGAAACATAGCAGCAACAAAAACAATGCAAAGCTCATAAAACAAGTTTTCATATGAATTTTTTTTCAAGCAAATTTAGGACAAGTTTCTAACAACAATAAACGTAAAAAAAAATTAATAAAAAACATTATTTGTTTGTGCGCAGCAGTTTCCGTAAATGTTTGTCCAATTCATTCACAAACACTGGAGAAATTAAAAAAAAAAAACATTTATATATACATATATGTATATACATTTATACATATTCATATATATATTCAAATAAAACACCGACAACAATAACAACAACAAGACAATTGCAAAACGGCGCCAACAGAGCGCGCCTCGGTGCGTTGTGCATTCGTTTGCTTGAAGGAGTGGGGGAGGAGGGTGGCCTGCGCCAGGAGGCGCAAAAGAAAGCGACGGCATTTGACGCGGCGGCGGCAACAAACAAAAAACAACTGAAAAAACGGTTACTGCTGCCGCCGGTGTTGCCAGTGTTGCGTAGGAGTTGCTGTTGTTGTTGTTGCTGCTGCGACAACACAAAAACAACTCTCAATTTCTGCTTTTACTTTGCTACGCTTTGCTGGGCATTTCTTGGCCAAAAAACAAAAGTGTATATGTGTGTGTGTTTGTGTGTGTAAATATACATATATTAAAGACACGAACTTTTCTTATACAACATTAAAAACTTTTCATAAACATATGTATGTATGTGCTCTTATATATTCATAAATATATGTAGCTACGTTCAAAATGATTTTGCTAACCGTCGCCAAAAAAAAAATACAACAAAAAAACAACAAAAAACGTACACTCAGACGCAGACGCACACACACGTAAAAACACGACGCTAATGACGACGACGGCGACGCGGACAAGCACAGCGGCAACAGAAATCGGACAACGCGCACCTGAACACGCTCACGGCCAAAACTCAACTGAGTAACGGGCTATGTAGCGGTGGCTGCGGCTGCGGCTGCGGCTCTGCCTGCATCTGCAAGTCGGCTGAGCAAGTGTCTGCGTGCGTCTGTGTGTGTTCGCTCCGGTGTTTTTGCGGGTGTATTTGTGTGGGAGACGGCTCCCAGTACTGGGTGGTTGTTTCTGTGCGAGCGCTGCCACCCTTGGCGCGTTATTTCAAATTGCGGAGTGGAAATATTTGCAATTCATCTGGAGTTAAAATAATAATAACTTGAACAGCAAGCAGGTATTTTTTTATGTTTAAAATAATATATGTACTTATTATAGCATATTTGAAGACACCCTAAATCGTAATTCGGCCATAATTCGCAATTTGCAATGCCCTATTTTGAAATTAACTTTGCCTAACAAATATTTAAGTGTTGGAAAATAAAATATATATAAGTGGTGGCATTGTGACATCGATGACTCGCTTAACGATCGATATGAAACACAGCCTACCGGCAGGCATATTCGATGTATCGTTTCAAGAACACAAATGCAGCTATCGATACGCCACTTACATCCCTAATTGCAGTGTTTCTTTATTTTGTACATCACTAACAACAGCTACGGCTACACTAGTTTTTTTTTTGCAAATACATTCTGCATTTTTATATTAATTTACCCAATATATAACGAGTGTATTAAAGTTCATCGCGCCGCTTCAAAGCGTATTGCAATTGAGTGCAATAAGGCGTGGCAATATAAAATAAGAGGCAACATAACAGAAAAAAAAAGACCGGCAGCGGCAGCTTCCACACACTCGCGCACCCACACACACACACACACACGTACACACATACATATGTAGGTTAATCTATGAAAGTGTCGCTAAAAACAAGAATCATCTCCCATTGTGCGTGCGAAGAAGCAGAGAGTGCGAGTGAGAGAGAGAGAGAGGAGAAGTCGGTGTCATCATCATCGACACATTTAGGCCATGAAGAACGTTCTGATGGTGGCCGAGAAGCCCTCGCTGGCTGCCGCCCTGGCCGGCATACTCTCCAACGGACGCTGCACGGCAAAGCGAGGTTAGAAACGAGGTGGTTAACCCGAAAACAACAGTTAATCCAGCCAGGGGCTGTTTACAGGCTAATCCTTAAATATATCCACTCACATATGCATCAATCTTTGACAGGCAACAACGGCTGCTCCACGCACGAGTGGACCGGTCACTTCCGGAACGAGGGCAGCGTTCACTTCCGGATGACATCCGTATGCGGTCATGTGATGTCGCTGGACTTTACCAGCAAATATACCTCATGGGACAAGGTGGATCCGGTGGAGCTCTTCGGCTGCACCACCGAGAAGAAGGAATGCAATCCCAAGCAGCAGATGCGTTCGTTTCTCTCGCACGAGGCTCGCGGCTGCGATTATCTCGTACTGTGGCTCGATTGTGACAAGGAGGGGGAGAACATTTGCTTTGAGGTGATGGACGCAGTGCAGCATGTCATACACAATGTGTACAGCCACAATGTGACATATCGCGCCCACTTCTCGGCCATTACGGACAAGGACATCAAGGGCGCAATGGAAACGTTGGGTCATCCCAACGAGAACGAGGCCAAGTCTGTCGATGCACGCCAGGAGCTCGATTTGCGCATTGGCTGTGCCTTTACGCGCTTCCAAACGAAATTCTTCCAGGGCCGTTACGGCGATCTCGACTCATCCCTCATCTCGTACGGCCCCTGCCAGACGCCGACGCTGGGCTTCTGTGTGAAGCGGCACGATGATATACAGACCTTCAAGCCGGAGACTTTCTGGTATCTGCAATTGTTGGCCGGCCAGCCGGAATATACGCTCGAATGGGCGCGCGGCCGTGTCTTCAAAAAGGACATTGCCATCATGCTGCTGAATCGCGTCAAGGAGCACAAGGAGGCCACGTAAGTGTTGCTCCTTTTTCTTTACAGATCTGTCCCATTCTCATATATCTCTCTCTCTCTCTTTCACTCTCTGCCGCCTGCAGCGTGGAGAGCGTCAGCAGCAAGGAGTCGTTCAAGAGCAAGCCGCAGGCCTTGAACACCGTCGAGCTGATGCGCATCTGCAGCTCCGGCTTGGGCATTGGCCCGTTTCAGGCGATGCAAATCGCCGAACGGCTGTATACGCAGGGCTATATCAGCTATCCGCGCACGGAGACCAATCAGTATCCGGAGAACTTTGATTTGCATGCGGTGCTGCGCGTGCTGCAGCCGTCGGGCGAGTTTGGGGAGGAGGCGCGCGCCATTGCCGGCGATTTTCAGACGCCGCGCAAGGGCAAGGATGCCGGCGATCATCCGCCCATAACGCCCATGAAGCTGGGCCATCGCGGCGAATTCGATCGGGACACCTGGCGCGTATACGAGTTCATTTGCCGGCACTTCATGGGCACCATATCGCGCGATCTGAAGTATCGCACCACAACGGCCAAGCTGCGCGTCGGCCTCGAGTGCTTCACGTGCACGGCTAACGTGCTGCTGGATGCGGGCTTCACCAAGGTGATGACGTGGCAGGCCTTCGGCAAGGACGAGCCGATGCCGCCCTTCGTTCAGGGCACCCAGGTGGCCATCAATGATGTGCGCCTCGCCGAGAGCCAAACCGGACCGCCCGATTATCTAACCGAATCGGAGCTGATCACGCTGATGGAACAGCACGGCATCGGCACAGACGCCTCCATACCGGTGCACATCAACAACATCTGCCAGCGCAACTATGTGCGCATCGAGACCGGACGCAAGCTGATACCCACCACGCTGGGCATTGTCCTGGTGCATGGCTATCAGAAGATCGATCCGGAACTGGTGCTGCCCACCATGCGCTCCGAGGTGGAGCGCATGCTCACCCTCATCGCCAAGGGCTCGGCCGATTTCAACGATGTCCTGCGGCACGCCATCAAAATCTTCAAGCTGAAATTCATGTTCTTCGTACAAAACATCGCCAGCATGGACATGCTCTTCGAGTCTTCCTTCTCGCCTCTCGCCGAATCCGGCAAGGCGCATTCCCGCTGCGGCAAATGTCGCCGATACATGAAGTATATACAGGTGCGATATGGATGAGCAGGTGGAAAATATATATAGACGTAGAATTGGATGTGCATGTAGATTAAGATGTAGACTTGGATATGGATATGGATGTAGATTGAGATGTAGATGTAGATGTAGACTGGGATATGGTTGTAGATTAAGATGTAGATGTAGGCTTGGATATGGATGTAGATTAAGATGTAGATATAGACTTGGATATGGATGTAGATTAAGATGTAGATGAAGAATGGAAATGGATGTAGATTAAGATGTAGACTGGGATATGGTTGTAGATTAAGATGTAGATGTAGATTAAGATGTAGATGTAGATTAAGATGTAAATGTAGATTAAGATGTAGATGTAGATTAAGATGTAGATATAGACTTGGATATGGAGGTAGATTAAGATGTAGATGAAGAATGGAAATGGATGTAGATTAAGATGTAGACTGGGATATGGTTGTAGATTAAGATGTAGATGTAGATTAAGATGTAGATATAGACTTGGATATGGAGGTAGATTAAGATGTAGATTATTGATATAGATAATGGCTGATTATGGGTTAA
This sequence comes from Drosophila montana, assembly GCF_035044405.1. Classification (NCBI taxonomy): domain Eukaryota; kingdom Metazoa; phylum Arthropoda; class Insecta; order Diptera; family Drosophilidae; genus Drosophila; species Drosophila montana. The sequence goes on from NW_026997533.1 coordinate 627,854, forward strand.
CTTCAAACCATTTTATAGTCGTATTTTAGTTGTGTTAAATTGAAATATGTTGTTGACATAGATTAATCGCCTTGTATTGCTGTCTCTTTCAGACGAAGCCGGCTCGGCTGTACTGCTCGCACTGCGACGAGAACTATACGCTGCCCAATGGCAATGTGAAGGTGTATCGCGAGTTCAAGTGTCCGCTGGATGATTTTGGCCTGTTGGCGTTCTCGACGGGCGTTAAGGGTCGCTCGTTTCCGTTCTGCCCGTACTGTTACAATCATCCGCCGTTCAGGGATATGCCCAAGTTTGGCGGCTGCAACTCCTGCACGCATCCCACCTGCCCGCACTCGCTCAACACGCTGGGCATCTCCGGCTGTGTGGAGTGCGAGACGGGCGTACTTGTCCTGGACAGCACACTGTCGCCCACCTGGAAGCTGGGCTGCAATCGCTGCGATGTGATCATCAATTGCTTCAAGGGTGCCACCAAAATTACAGTCGAAGGTGAGTTCTCAGCTTCTCGCACATCTTTTTCAATTGCTAATCCTTGTCCCCTGCTCTTGCGCAGAGAGCAAGTGCAGCGACTGTGGCGCTCAGCTGGTGAACGTGGTGTACAAATCGGACAAGTCCAAGTTCAAGGATGGCAGCGAGGAGAAAAGCGGCTGCATTTTCTGTTCCACGGAATTCGCCCATCTGGTCGAAAAGCATCGAGCGGTTGCCTCCCGTCAGGTGCGCAGCGGTGCGCCTCGTGGCGGCGGCCCTGCTGTCGCCGGACCGGGCGGTGCCGGCAATGCACGCGGCGGACGGCACGGCGGACGACCGCCCAAGGATAAAATGGCACAATTGGCGGCATATTTCGTTTGATCAAACTGCCACTGGCTTCCAAGCATATCGCTAACGACCAGCTCTAATTCTCTATATATTGCATTTAACTATGTAAGACGTAACGCTAAATTAGTCTAGTCTGCGAGACTTGGCAGTAATAAACGAAATTTGTATAAATTTATTTTGGTTCTAGTTGTTTTTCACCCAACCGACACCATAGGGGTTAAAGTTTGCCCTAAAGCTAAACCTTGCCAACTGACTTAAATAGCCTTCAAATATTGTATTCAACGCCTCGCTGGCTAACTGATTCTTAAAAGCTTTCATTTATATTTATCTAAATAAACGAAATTTGTATAAATTTATTTTGGTTCAAATTCCTTGCACCCAAGCGACAGCATAGGGGTTAACAGTGTTCCCAAGCAAGAACATTGTCAACTGACTTAAATAGCCATCAAATATTGTATTCAACGGTTCGCTAGCTAATTGGTCCTTAAAAGCTGGCATATATATTAATCCAAATAAACGAAATTTGTCTAAAATTGATTTCAGCTACCATTTTCAAAATGGTTTCAATATTATGAAGGCGGCATAAAGAACAAAAAACCGCCACATAAAACAGTGTTGAGAAGCTTGGCTAAACGATATTTTTGCAGCAGCTTGGGCATTAGGATATATCGATATGCTCGATATATCGTGTGCCATCGTTGGCCCTTGACGATAGGCACGCTGCTGAAAATATCGATACTTGGCATATTCATGTTCAAATGGGAAAATAAAATTGCTGCAGCACGCAAGCGCGCAGCCGTTGCTTCCTTTTGGTTCAATTTCTGTGTAAAACTGTTTAAAAGTAGGCAAATTATGTGCAAATAGTAGTCTTTAAAAAATGGGCATCTAATCCTGAGTACCTTATTCCTGGTCGAAATTCATGTAAAAATTGAACCCTCAAATGTCCTATATAGACATACATAGGTCGAAATTTCCCACCTCCATAACTCGGTTAAATCTCATCCGATTTTCATAAACTTTTGCTTTTTATTCATGGTTTGAGCTCTTTAAGAAATGGGCATCTAAATCTGGGTACCTTACTCCTGGTCGAAATTCATGTAAAATTGTACCCTCAAATATATAGACATGGGTCGAAATTTCCCACCTCCATAACTCGGTTAAATCTCATCCGATTTTCATAAACTTTGGCTTTCTGTTCATGGTTTGACCTCTAGATCAATTTGGCATCTAAAATTGGGTACCTTATTCCTGGTCGAAATTCATGTAAAAATTGTACCCTTAACTTTCCTATATAGACACAGGCCAATTAAACTTCTCTATCCCTACTAGGCCAACAAGTAATTATACGACTTCATCAAAAAACTGGACTTAGTAGCAACAAGGCAGCAAAGTTAAGGCTCAACATTAATATCATTCGTCAGCGATGATTTGTATCTGATATGAGTTCGTCTTTTTTGTCCTCCAATGCATCTGTGTGTGTCTCGCATTGGGCGTCTGAGCGTCGAACTAGCAAGCGAGAGGTCGCCGGTTCAAATCAAAATTTCAATTCAATTTCAATTGTATAAACTAATGTAAGTTGCTATTCACCCAAATAAAATGCAAATAAAAAACTTAAAAAAAGCAAACCTGTTTTGTCCTTTTAGATGTCCCAGACAAAATATAATCCCATCATAAAAAAGGCTAATTTTTCTCACATCTATGACACAGTCCATAATTTTATGCTCCACAGACAACATTTGGTTACACTATAGGAAAAAAAAAGAAGCAAATTAAAAATCTTTGATATAAGGCCTCGAATTTTTACCTAAGGTATTTTCTTGTATAACTTTGCTTATAGAGTAGAATCTATAATAAATGAAATCAAAGTAATCTTTTCTTTTTGTTTATTATTATTATAATATAGCATTGTTTGTTTCTTTTGTTTTGTAATTGTTTTAAAATAATTATAGTTATGTAGATTTACGTATATATAAACTGTTTTTTTTTTAACAGCTAGAAATAGTTTTTTTTCTCATTTTACTTTAATTGTTATTACAAAACTTTCTCCATCAAATACTAAGAGAAAGTTTGTCAATTATCAATTTTCTTGCGTTTCTCGTTCTTGTTTCTGTCCACTTTACTCCCGTTCGTACGAACAGAACTTGATAATGAAAACTCGGAAAATGTTTTTTGTTTCTTTTTGTTTTCAGCTTGGCAAATAATTTGTTCGAGTTGTCGAGTTATTGGGATTGGGAAAATCTTGTTTTAAATTTGATTTACATCGTATACATGAATTTCGTTTCTTTTGTTTTAACTTAACTGTTATACGGTGCGTATAACAGTGGCAAGCGCTGCGCTTGCTGGTATACAATTTGTTGGTTAATTGTGCAAATTACAATTTTGTTTCAAAAGAAATTTTTTGCTTTCATTTGTTATTAATTAATTAATTATATGTGGCATGTATGTACAGTGTTGCCAACTGTCGCAATGTTGAAAGTAGCTAAAAATAGCTAAAAACAGCCAAAACAGCTGAATCGGAGCACAAATTGACAATAAACGGCCAAAGAAAATGGCCAAATCTATTTAAACTTTCAGCCCGTTCCGGCTCTCTCAAAATAGCCAAATCTCGCTAGAAAGTAGCTAAATTGGCAATACTGTATGCATTGCACAGTGGGCGACAGTCCATTTGCAGCGGGCAAAAAAAAAAATTAAATTTATTTAATGTCTAATCAATTTGATTTAACTAAAGTATTGAAATAAGAACAATGTCAGTTTGAAGAGCGTGTTCTTTTTGCTTGCAATTTTATATTACACACAATTGCAGTCTCTTCTTTTTTTTTTTTTGAAAAAGATTGAAAAAGTACGTCACATACAAATGTAAGTAAAAAACGCACTGCTTAAAATGACATTTTTTTCATTTCCATTAGCTTATTTGTTTACAAAGATTATACGACTTTTGAATACATTCAATTTGATGCCTGCTCACAAATAGGCTGACGCCCACTGTGCATGTGTATGTGTATATTATGCATGTACAAGTATAGTGTATATGTATACATATGTGTGTGTGTGTGTTTCTTGTTGCTTTAGCTCAACAAAAAATATACAGAGCTGTGCGCTGTGTGTGCGTGTGTGTGTGTGTGTGTGTGTGTGTGTGCGTGTGTTTCTTTTGTTGTTAACACATTTAGTTATTAGTTTTGTGTTTCTTACATTTCGTTTGTTATTAATAATTAAGACATAATCGTATACATAATTGATTGTAGGCTGCACACACACACACACACACACACACACACACACACACACACACACACACACACACACACACACACACAGAGACACAGACACACGCAAACATTCGTCAAGTCGCGCAGTGTTGCATTTTGGCGCTCACACACATTTATCGATACACATTTTCGTACACAAATGTACTCGGTTACAAGGATGATAAAAAAACAAAAAAAAAAATAATAAACTTTCTACTTTTAGCTTTTGCGGCACAGCCTATCCTCAAGGGCTAAGATCCTGATGCAAATTGGGATCGTAGCCGCCCATGGTGTTATCGTAGGGCGGCTGCTGATCGTAGCCGGCGGAGCCCATGGGATAGCCCATCGAGTCCTGTGGCGGTGCGGGCGACATCATCGGCGTGGTTGTGCCACTGGGCGGTCCGGCCATGGAGTAGGGCGAGGCGCCGGCTGCCTTTTTCGCCGCATACAAGTTGGCCTCCTCCTGGGCCTTGCCGATGTTCTTCTTATATCGGATGCGCTTGTTGCCAAACCAGTTGGATACCTGCGACACCTGCAATAAAGTCAACGGTAGGGGTATCGATAGATGTGATCGATTATTGTTATTTATCGATACTAACCGTTATGCCGCACTTGCGCGCCAGCTCCTCCTTGGCCTCTTCGGATGGATACGGATTGCTCAAATGACTGTAAAAATATTCGTTGAGTATTTCGGACGCCTGTTTGCTAAAATTGCGACGCTTCCGGCGCGCATCCAAGAATCTAGAGCGCAATATCATGACCGCCTCGCAGGTCGATTGTTTCAGCTGCATCTGAATCGAGCTGAATTTCTTGTGGATTATCTGCACCATGCGCTCGATTTCTTTGGGTGTGATGGGTCTGCGGAGAAGATGAACATCCAAAAATATATATTAATTCTCCATGCATAAAGCATCGATATATCGATAAGTCACAAGCGCAGGCTACTTCTTGAAGACAATGTTGCCAGATGTTATAGAAATTTATCGAAATTCGTTAATTTCCTTTTTTTTCAAATGTTTAACTAATACAAATTGTAATCTCTTTTGATTGTGACATAAAGATATACGGTTTCGGATATGCTATAAGGAAAATTGTAAAGCTCGTATTTGCTGAGTTTGTTGAATAAATCTTTATCTCATCCATAAAAAAACTCAGAGTTCGACCAAAGGCAATAGGCGGCCTTACATTTGAATGCGACGCAAAATTTTTAGCCTGGCTTTTCATCTGGCTTTTCGCTATTCAAACGACACGCCAGCCAACTGGCTTTTCGCTCTCATGCCTTCAGCAAAGCTGGTCGATGGGTGCTCTGCGTCGTTTCGTTTTCGAAAAAATTGTATCCTCACGATCGACGCAAAGTACTTTTGCTCAATCTATGACATGCATGCTTTATATGAATCATATATTACCCTAGATACTCTTGACAAATATTAAAGGCAAATTAAAAAGTAAAGTCATTAATATTGTCTTTACTTAGACCGAGTCCTTCTACGGAGCTAAATGACGTAGTTTCCCGATGTTTAAAAGCTTTGTAAGACGGAAGAAACTGCGAAATTCCTTTTAGGCAATTTTCCCCTACTAAACGATATTGAATCAAAATAACTTTCAGATACTCTGGATGTGTGCATATTACAGGTGGAACTGCATATAAAATGTGTTGTCTGCAGCTCTTATAATCTTTAAACTAAAAAAATCGATATTTATCGATATTATATGGAAGCTTGTTCTGTACATATTCAAGCATATATATTTTAGCTAGTAGATTAGATCAACTTCTCTCATTCTTCTGATCAAGAATATGTTTTATTTCCTGCTGTCACTTTCGTTAAGCCAACCATTCGTTAAGTTTGCTTTCACAAACAGCGCATCTTTCGATAACTTTCAATTGACCGTCTGGCACCGTCTCTCTCTCTCTCTCTCTCTCTCTGCCTCTTGCTCTCTCACCTGGTGCGACTCTGCTCGCGCAGCAGATTCATGACATGCGTGGTAAACTCATTGCAGGCCTGCTCGTATTTCTCCAGCTCCTGGTGATAGATCTGTCGGATTTGCGCCAGCTTGGCGCGATAATCCGAATGCTCGATGGCATTGTCGGCGCCGTCGATGGACAGCGAGCCGCCTTGGCTGGCGGCCGCTGCTGAGGCGGCAGCGGCGCCGCCGCCGCCCTTTTCGGGCCCAGCCACGCCCTCGGCAATGAGCATGTTGTCCAGGCGCATCAGTTGCGGATCTGGCGGCTCCTCCTCCTGCGTGTTGCGAATGGAAAGCACTGGAAAAGAGCGAAATCAAACGGAAAATACAATCAGCAAAATCAAAAAATTACAAAATGGCGCCGGCGTTGCCACCCTACTACCAAGCGTTGCCCCATCCAACACTTATTGCATTGTCTGTGCGCTGAGAAAGCTTAACGGGCTGAGCGAAAAGTACGTATCCAATTGTATTTTGCGTCCAAGTGACATAAAGGATAACAAGCGCAAAGTTTTCTCGACCGGGTTGCCATATTGTCCAGGGAAATGCGTGTTGTTCTTTTGCATTTTCTTTTCGTTCTGGCTATGCATGAATTCGATTTTGCTTGAAACCTTTCGCAGATGCAAACAATTGTCTCCTACTTCAGCCCTCCCCCCTCCATAGTCTGCTTCTGCTTCTTCTTCTTCTGCTCATCAGCACTGCCAGAGCGTCCCGAACAATATTCCTGCCGGAGGGGGGGGGGGGGCAGCAGCAGGGAATTGTGCGAGGGGAATATTTGTTGTTCTTCCTCTTCTATGTATTATGCAAACGTTGCCAGCGAAAACAATTGCCCGGCACGGGATAAGCATCAGCACAAGACAAGTCCTGAAATCGCACCCCCCCCCCCCCTCGCTTACCCCTACCCCTACCACTCTCCCTCTACACCCATCCCACAGCTTAGCCAAAATGCAAGTTAAAAAACCTTTCGAGATGTCGCAGCTTACAACAGACTTCAATTTCAGACTGCGCAAATTCTCACAAGCTTTAAATTAAAGTTTTAAATGAATGATTGTTAGGTAGAAGCACAGCTTTGTCGGTCTGAGAGCTTCAGGGGAGCTTTAAGATTAAGGCGAGTGAAGATTTAAAGCTTTAGTGAAGCTTTAAGATTAAGGCGAGCCTAAGTAAAGCTACATAGCTTTAAGATTAAGGCGAGCTTAAGTAAAGCTTTAGAGCTTTAGAAGAGCTTTAAGACTTTAAGCGAGCGAAGGTTTATAGCTTCAGAAAAGCTTTCAATTTGAGCGAGCGTAAGTCTTGCTTTCGAGCTTCAGAGAAGCCTAAAGAATTAATTGAGCTTCAGTGTCGGGTTAGAGCTTCGAAGGATCTTTAAGAATAAATCAAGCCAAGGTAAAGATTAAGAGCTTCGAAGGAGCTTTAAGAGTTTAGCAAGCTTAATGATTAGAGCTTTAGCGGAGATTAAAGATTAAAGTGAGCTTACTTAAGGCTGTAGAGGTTCAGAGCTAAGTTTCGGGTTAGAGCTTCAGATAAGCTTAAGGATTTATGCGAGCTTAAGTAAAGCTTTAAGGCTTCAGAGGAGCTTAAGTAATGGTTTAGAGCTCCATAGAAGCATTTTAGATATAAGCGACCTAACGTAAAGCTTTAGAGCTTCTGAGCTAAGTTTCCGGTTAGAGCTTCAGAGGAACTTTAAGCTTTAGGCAAGCTAATGTGAAGGTTTAGAGCTTCTGACGAACTGTTCGATTTAAGCAATCTTAAGTCTTAAAGCTTCATGGGAGCTTTAAGATATAATGCTCAAGAGCTAGAAAAAGTTACGAAATTTGGTGTGGTAATAAAATGACGTTGTTCAACTCTAAAATCTGCAAACAATCTTTTTCAACACTGCGAACTCAGAAAACATAAGACAAGGAGCTATGGTATATGAAAATAGCTCATGTATATCTAGAGACAGGTTGAGATATATATCGCATAACGATTTTGTTATGTGTATTATTATTGTTTTTTCTAGAAACACATTCAGATTCTATACCGAGAACTGAATGTAGAGTAAAGTAAAGCTATTCCAAGTCTTACATGAGTTTAACTTTAATTTTACTTTCACATTATTTGTGCAGTATGCTCAGGTCTATATTAACCAAGTAAGTCTTCAGGTTAGTCGCCTCTTAAATTTCAAGCCGCTTCCAGCATCAATCCTTACAAATTACAACGCTTTTGAGGCAGCTGAAGCAGTTGAGGATTGGGATTGGGGATGCCTGTTAACATTTGCGTGTCAAATGAAGCATTTAACAGCAGCCAGACAAATTGTAAATAGGCACATGGATATTCGAAACACAGCCGCTATCTAATAAAGACCCCGCCCGGGGCCATTTCAGAGGGGATCCCAATGGCATTTACAGCTCGTAAATTTGAATGGGCCAAGAGGAGAGAAACGTGAGAAGGAGGCGTCCACCGCCTGCCTTTTGTTAAGGGCTTTGAACGGGTTTTTGAGAGAAAGCGTAAATTCCGTTTGCTTAGATTCAGATAATTTCACAGTTTTCTGGAATGCTTCGCTCTGCTTCCACTTTACAAAAACACTTCGAACAGTTCCATAATTATACCCTGAACGCATTTAAAATGGGTATACAGGGTATAATGTATTTGTGCAAATGTATGTAACAGGCAGAGGGAAGCATCTCCCATAAAGTATATATATTCTTTATCAGCATCATCAGCCGAGTCGATCTAGCCATGTCCGTCTGTCCGTCCGTCCGTTCGTCTGTCTGTCCGTCCGTATGTATGAACGCAAGGATCTCAGAGCCTATAAGAGTTAGAGACTTGAAATTTTAGCTGTAGGTCCTCCTAGTGGCCGACTTTGTTTCCGATAATCGATAACTGGCCCCGTTTCCAAGTAATCGATAAAAATCGATATCGAAATCCTGTTTTTTGAGCAATTTCGGCAAATAATATGAGCTAGAGTCACCAAACGTGAAATGTAGCTTCTAGAATAGTATATATATATCTCAAGTATCTTTCATTTTATACCTATCGCCTGTTGGAAGAAGAGGGCACTGGGTATCCCCTAGTCGGGAGCGCCCGACTAGAACCTCTTACTTGTTAAATTAGTTGCTAGTTAAGTTACCTATGCGAACTCGACTCACAATTAAACTATCTGCATGAAACTTGGTAAAGATGCTTCTTTCAGATGCAGAAAGTACATAAAATGGAACTGGCTGGGTCGGATCTCTAGATCATATTGCTACCTATATGAACTCAGCTCTTGGCATAGCTGTCTCAGTGTAATTTGGTGCAGACGCTTCATGGTGCAAAAGAAAGTGAATAAAGCGATACTGCTTGGCTGAGATATCTAGATAAATCGATCTTAATGATAACTGATGGAGACGCTTCTTTTTGCAGCAGAGTTTTCATAGCTGGTTTATGATATAAGAACTCGACTCTTGCTTTAACAATTTCATTGATTTATATCCCTTTCTGCCAGGGTATTCCATCTTAGGTTTATTTATACTTTTTGCCAAACACCCAACCCGCAACCCTTTCCACCAATCATAGCCCACCCCCCCCCCCTCCACCTTCTCGTTGGCCCACTTAATTTTGTCTTCTTGGCAAGTTTTATGCGTGTTTAAATTGTCGGTACAATGGGCTCTGGAAGTGTTATCGGTTTGCGCACACGTATAGATAAAATATAAAATAAATGCAAATATCTATATGTAACATATGTGTATATAAAGATATATATACATATATATATACATATATATACAATGTACTTTCATAAGCCTCAAGTGGCTTTAGTTCACCTTGTGCAACGGCTCTCTGGCAATTGACCGGAATCTAGGGCCGCATTAGATAGTTTGTAATGTCCACAGACAACGCCCCCCCCCCCCCCCCCCTCAAATTCCCACACACCCCCCCCCCCCCCCCCCCTTGCAATCGTGTCTGCTGTGTTAGTCAGCCGGATCGGAACCCAAATAATAACAACAAGAAATTACTTTCCCAAGTACCATCAGGCAATGAAATTAGCAAAAAAAAAAAACAAATTGAAAACACATTTTTATACCCTGTAGTTAAGTAAAAGCGGGTGTATAGAGCGGTTAAAATATATAATATATATCAACTATCTAGCTGACCTATCGTCTATTTAGACATGTTCTTTTTCAAGACTTAGCGCTTCGTTATATCTGAGAGTCCACGTAAGTTCGTTGATGTCAGAGATTTTAAGATTTTAGCTTCTCTTAATTCCGAATAATATTGAAGAGGTTATCTACTCTGAAAACTTTGCAAGTAGTTGTAGGCCCAAATAACATATATAGTCGATTTTATCTCAGTCTCTCTCTCTCTCTCTCTCCTTGTTTATCTCTTTCCCTATATAGACATCTCTCTCTCTCTTTCTCTTTGTGCCTATATATACATATATCTCCCTCTCTATCTCTCTATTTCTATTTCTATCTCTATCTCAATATCTCTATATCTATCTCTAAATATATCTACCACTCTCTTTCTCTATATATATCTCCCTCTCTATATCTCCATATATATCTCTCTCTCTCTCTCCATTTCTATCTCTAGAAATATATATCTCTCTCTCTCCTTCTCTCTCTCTCTCTATTTCTACCCCTATCTAAATATCTCTCTCTATCTCTATCTCGCTATCCCCATCTTAATCTCCATTTCTATCTCTAACTCTCTCTCCATTTCAATCTCTCTCTCTCCTATTATCCTGATGAATCTTGTGCTAAACTAAGAAATCTTCCTTTCAAATGGAAACCAGAGCTAATACAATACAAGAGACAATATTATGCATATATGTATCTCCCGCACACCATAATTCCCATGTTTCTGAACCTGCCCCATAGTGAAATTTCGAAAGAAACAGCATCGGGAAAGCACGTTCAAAGCGAAGCAAATGTGTTTCATGGCTTTTAGTTGCCCAAACAGGCAATCTCACAGCGGTGGGCATTTCAGGGGGCTTCCTTTAAGGTTGCGGAGGGAGAGGGGGGGGGGGGGGGACAATAAATGGGTGGTCTCATGTAGCTGGGGGATGGCAAGAGATGGGAAACGGGGACAGAGGAGAGGAGAGGAGAGGAGAGGAGAGGAGAGGAAAGGAAATAAGGCAATGACAGCGTCGGAGTCATTTAAAGCATCTGGCCCGCAATCAAAACACGCTGTTATTGCCCATTTCGTGTCGCTGCGTGGGCGTAGAAAAGTGAAGGAAAAACGAGAGGCAAAAAAAATGAAATGAAATAAAAGAAAACTCGATTTGAAATTCTCTACAAGGTGCGTGCAAGGATAATAATAACGTGTGCAGGCATTTAAAGAGCTTGCGACGGGAATACCCATACTGAATGTTAACTGACTTCTTTCAAGATTTTCCTGTTCCTCGCAGAGAAGTGACTCAGTCATAAAGAGCCTCGATTCGAATCTAAGCTTATAACATTGTCTAAGCTGAGTTCAAATTTGTTTTGATATACTTTATAATAACATTAGGGGCTTTCCCAACGAAACGCTCGCTTTGGCAGACATTTTCTTTAAGAAAAATCCTACAAAAATGTTACTCATGACTTCAAGAAAACTTAAAACGGTCCAAAACTGAAATTTGGCCATTGTTTTGAATCCAAATGGAATTGTTTGCAAATTTTCATCTGGTTTCAACACATATAAAAATGAAGCAAAGTAATATATAATCTATGTTCTCTTCTGTAATAGGACAAATAGTTTAGAATAGATGACTTTATACGAGGTAGAGAAGAATCCCAGCAGAATACTCTATAATGCTTGTTATAATCATCACAGATGACCCTGAACGGTTCATGCATAGTTAGTTGAACAAAATTGAAGCGATAAAGTTATATAATTACGATTCTATTAAATATGTTTATTTGTGAACAGCATCAAAAGACGAATCAAGGCCAAGTTCGTCTCTCAGTTTTAATAGAAAGCTTGTCTTGAAACTGGGAACTTTTTGCAGAGGACATGACAAAAAGGTCGATCGGATCATACCACTATAATCCATATATTCTCTTTAATATTATTTTTTTATTGAGTTATTTCAATCAAACTGCATTGACGAGCTCCTTTAAACTCATATTCCATGGAAGGAGCTTCGACGTGCCGTAGATAGTTCTTCTTATTATTTATGTTTCTAGCTGGATTTTGCACTCACCGGTTTTCTCCTTGATCTCGCATAGAACGGAGAACAGCGCCGGCTTCATGCGGTGACAGTTGAGTGTGTGCTTCCTGGCCTGGGCCTCGTCCAGGGATTGCTCCGAAATGCTCATGATCTGTTGCAGTATTTCGCCGATATCCTTTTGCTTGCGCACCTCGTTCTCATTGCCAGCATTTTGGCCATCATCCTGGCCGGGCAGGCCGTAGCCCTGGGGCGCCATCATGCCGCCAGCGTGGGCCATCATGCGATCCTCCATGTCGCGATGTTGTCTCTGTCTGTCTCTGGCAGTGGCAACAGCCACAACAACAATAACAACAAAACTCTCAGCTCACGCACTGCAATAATAATATGAAGAACAACAATAAAGAAACGCGCATCCAACTTGGGCCTTGGGACGTGTTGCAACAGGCAAAAAAATATATATTTAAAAAAAAAACAATTATAAACAGCACTAAAATTAATTTTCTGTATTTTTTATCTAGTATTTTATGCGCGCGACGTCCGCACGCAACGGCAACGCGTTAAGAACTGACGGCTGCTTGTCGCTCGCTTCGGCTGCTGCAGCCTGTTGTTACCGAAAGGATCGATAATTGTATTGTGCGCAATTGGCATCGATAGTCGATGTTATCGCTGCAGCTTAGTATGCAGCTTTTTGAGAAGTGATTTACATGACGTAAAATAGGAAAACGGCAAGGACACAAATATATATATTTTATAATAGTGAAATTATATTTATACGATTTCAGCGCTGTTCCATATTTGCGACAAATTGGAAGGTGTTCCTTTTAAATTAACAGCTTATCAAACAGATGGAGTGTTATTCCTGCAGTGTTGCCAACTATCATTTCAAAAAAAGTATCCCATATCGATGCTAGCTGAATCTCGGCTCTGCGAGTTGCCAATTCGCGCTTAGAAAACAAATTGGCAATAAACAGGCTTGAGATGCAATTAAATCGCAATTTAACTAAAAAATAGTTGAATTGGCAACGCTACATCTTGCAAGAGCTTCGATATCTCACTGATAAATGCCGCATGCAGCTCTGTTTATATGCAAAGTGCGTGCGTGTGCGTGAGCGTGTGCATACGTGTGGGTGGTTGACGATGGACAGCGGGCGGCTGACACACGCCAGGGGCACGGGTAAGGGTAAAATACCTGCGCACCGTACCAAACACAACAATAACGCTGCATATGTGAGTGCATTCACATCTGGGCAAAATCTTGAAGTTAATTACTTTTTGTTAAAGTGGCCGGGGCCATAAAAATGAAAGATAACCGTAATTATGTCTGCACAGTAGCCAAAAACAACGGGAGAAAGCAGCGCTGACCTTCAGGGCCGGAATATGCACACGCACACACACACACGCATAGACTAGTGTGCATGCGGACAAAGCGCGTCAAAGGCTCGCAAAAATAAAAACAACAAAGCATATATGGAAACACACACACACTTGCGAATCAGAACCGCTTTTTATAAATCATTACTGCAGTGTTGTGCACATATTATTGTGTATATTTTTTTACATATAATAAACAATTGTTAACTTACACTGCACGTCACTTAACGCTTTAAATTACGTTAAGGTACTTTGCGTTTTTCTCTTTTTTTGTTTTTTTCTCGCCAACTGCAATTAAAATTGAAAAAAAACGAATGCACTTGCTATAAATATTTTTGGCGTATAGCGGAGAGCACTCGGTATTCGTTTCAATGTGCTGCTTCCTCTTCTTTTCATACGCAGCAGCAAAAAGTCGCCACTTTTTTCATTGTACAAAACACTTTTCTTCCTTTTGGCCAAATTTGTTTAATAATGCTTTTTAAGCTTCATAATTGCACTCTTGTGTAATGAATACAACGTTCGCTTACGTATACTTGTTTTGTTGACATTAATATATGCACAATAAATCTGTAAAAATTATTTTACACCAAAAAAAAAAAATCTGCTGCTGACAAAAAAATGTATCTTATATGTGATTTAACAGGGTTGATATATCGATCAATTCAAACGTTATCGTTGCGCATTTCGCGTTGCTCACTTTAGCGTTTGCGTTACTCAGCTGACGTTTACGTTTTCTATGTTAAATTGATCGTGTTATTTTACATTACATCAGGTATATACGCAGAATATGGCGCACAATTTGTAAAAGTGAACTTTGTAAATTCTCTTTTTATTATAAATGCTCTATTTCTTCGATTAAGTTAACATAAGCAAATAACGTCTGAATGAGTTGGGGGTGGTGTCTATTCCAATTAGTTTTTTTACATGGATTCCATTTCCGACAGAGGAGCTTAACTATGCCCGGGGCTTTTTAGCCCGTCAGAGATTTGCATTTACTGGGTCGAAACTAAAAACATTGCTCAAAACTTCTTTAACCCGCATTTGCCACTCAGGATGGTTGGATTTGGTTGTGAGCAGAATACTGCTCGCACACATTTTAAATATATACATATCCTGCGCCAAATCAAAAGTTCGATATTTATAATAACTCGCCATCGATAATTAGCAGCTCCCATTTGTTCATCTCGAAGCGATAGCGATAGTTCCAAACTATTGGTATTCATCGTCAAGCGTTGTCGTTGATGCACGACATTCGGCAATCATGCTCCCCTTATGCTATTGACAACTTTTAAATGATATGAAAAAAACCAAAACAATAAAGTTACTCTTTGCTAGCAGAAAATCTTATTTTGGCGTTCTTCAGTGGTAAAACGAACAACTATCCTATCGATATTTAACCAACCGATGATTCGGCCGTTGCATATGCAAATTCATTGTGCGATAACACACCGATAACAGCTGTTTGTGCCCGTCTGTTATTGTCGGACAGCTCCCATCACTAACACAGCTCTTGTCCAAAGAAATTTTTAAAGATTTCGACAGATAGGAAAAAGGGCCACAGACGTATTCAACAGCTCGCAGCAGGCAAGGCACACTGCGACCACAAACTATACGGCCAGTGTGTACAAATAGCTAACACGCGCGCGCTCCACACAGTCAGTTGTTGTTTATATTTTCACAAATCCAATACTGCCAGCCGTGCCCCCACCTCGACCGAACGTCGCAATGGACAAACTCATCAAGATGACGAACCACCGTTCCGAGATAATCGTGGGCGAGAAATACAGAATAATACGCAAAATTGGTAAGTGTAGGGTGTCTAACGCCTAATTAGCCAGGGCTGGCACGCACCTGACGCTCCAATGGCGCAGTTTGCCAGGGCCACAGCTCAAGGATTTGCATTTAGGATTTGATTTGCTTATTTAAATTAAAATGTGACGTTTTTTTTTTGACCTCGTGCAGGCAGCGGCTCCTTCGGCGACATCTATCTCGGAATGAGCATGCAGTGCGGCGAGGAGGTGGCCATCAAAATGGAGGCAACCAATGCACGCCATCCCCAGCTACTCTACGAGTACAAGCTGTATCGCGTGCTGAGTGGAGGTGTGGGCATACCCCGCATACGCTACTATGGCAATGAGAAGAACTTCAATATACTGGTCATGGATCTGTTGGGTCCCTCGCTTGAGGATCTCTTTAACTTTTGCACGCGCCACTTTACCATCAAGACCGTGCTGATGCTGGTCGATCAGATGATCGGCCGCTTGGAGTATGTCCATATGAAGTGCTTCATTCATCGTGATATTAAGCCTGACAACTTTCTCATGGGCATTGGACGGCACTGCAATAAGCTATTCCTGATTGACTTCGGACTGGCCAAGAAGTATCGCGATCCGCACAGACGCATGCATATACCCTACCGCGAGGAGAAGAACCTGACGGGCACGGCTCGCTATGCCTCGATCAATGCCCATGTTGGCATCGAGCAGTCCCGTCGCGACGACATGGAGTCCTTGGGCTATGTGATGATGTATTTCAATCGCGGCGTCTTGCCCTGGCAGGGCATGAAGGCGACCAACAAAAAGCAGAAATATGAGAAAATCTCCGAGAAGAAAATGTCCACGCCCATCGAAGTGCTCTGCAAAGGCTATCCGGCCGAGTTCTCCATGTACTTGAACTACTGCCGCAGTTTGCGCTTCGAGGAGGCGCCCGACTACATGTATTTGCGCCAGTTGTTCCGGTAAGTCGTCTGCCTGCACAATCCGACTGTTTACTGCAGTTTCCTTATGTGATTCAAATTCACGTCTATTTGGGCTTCTGGCAAATTCCAACCGCAAGTGTGAAAACATCACAAAAAACGATTGTTTGGAAACTTTTTAGCTTACCCTTCGATGGGCCTCGAATTCATTTTCTATGATCTTTACTCAGATTCACTTCAAACGTGTTTCAGAAATGGGTGGAAAATGGGTGATTTGGTGTGTGAAGCTTAAAGTTTCGTCCGATTGGCTTCAAGCTTCTTTTCCAAGCTCAACATAGATATCATATGTGTTGTATGTATATGTATCGTACGCATGTGAGATTTGGACAGTTCCACCTGTAGTTGTGGGAAATGGGCGGAAAACGTTTGTTTAAACCGTTTTGTTTGCCAACCGATCGGCTCCAAATGGGCGGAAAACGTTGATGACAAACTTTTAATCACAATCCAATGGACTTCCATTGAATATGAAATGTGAAGATTGGTTAGATTGAAATGTTGAAACTGAAAGAATGAAGTCCAGGCTAGGCCGGACAATGCACAATAGCACACATTTATAAGCTGCATTTGTTTGATTTCAGCATTCTGTTCCGCACGCTGAACCATCAGTACGACTATATCTATGACTGGACAATGCTGAAGCAGAAGACACACCAGAATCAGCAGCAGAGCGCCGGCAATATGCTGGCGCCGGAGCAGCGCGCCGAGCGGGACAAGGAGAAGCAGAGCGGCAGCAAGCCAAACACATTGGCCGATTAGGCCACGCAGCCGCTGGGCCAAATGACGGCGGCCCAGGGCCAGGGCCAGGGCACAAGCAAACGAATCGAATAGAAGAGCGGAAAGGAAGGGAAAGGATAGGAAAGGAAATACGGCACTGGCTGCTTTGCAGGACGAGCTAACCAGGATTAGATACCCATATATATATATATATACATGTGTATATATATACATACATACATATACATATATATATATGTATGTAGTTTATTTTTATAACAAATGCAAGCGCGAGAGCGACAGAGAGGGCAGCAGAAAGCACGTGCGAGCGAGCGAGCGAGCGCGCGAGCAGCTATAATTATGTATATAGAATTTAATGTTACACACACCCACACACACACATTAATATCCTGCGAGCACAGACACAACACACACACACACACATACACGTGTATATGTATATATATATATATACGCGCATATATATAGTTTGTTATCAATGCTTTAGTTGGGTCTGTTATCAGAGTCCAGACCCCGAGCTGCAGTGCATCGTTACACACACACACACACACACACACACACACACACACACACACACACACACCCACACTTGCACACAATTAGTTTTATTAGCTAACACAACAAATTTGAAGCGCGGAAAATGTGTCTTTCTTGCAGCAACAACAACATATATAATATATAAAATTGAAGGTGTCGCCAGAGGCAAACGTCGCGGCGACGTCTCAGACGGCTGCAGCGTCTACTAAATCAGGTGCACAATTACAATACACACACACACACACACGCTCACACACACAGACACAGACATTTGATGACAATTTTTGCTTGGCGTTTAATTCGAGAATTGAAAGACGAGCACAAATTCTACGTTCATGCGAGATAGCAACAAAATAACAAAAAGATGGTAAGAAAAAGGAGAAGATGAAAAAAAAAACAACAATTAAAAAAAAAGAGAAAAGAGCATGCGACAATTAAAAATATATTCATTTTTTTTTTTGTCAATGTTAAACAATTGCGAAAAATGTGCGCAACATTTTTTTTTCTAAATTCTTTTTCTTTTTTTTTTGGCGCTGTTTTTTGCGAACTGATGACGTTTTGCCAGGCGCAGAAAGGCGAACGCCAAAAAAAAAAAACAAGATCAATAACAAAATTATGAATAATTCAAAAGCAAAATGCAAAACCTATTCATTAAGCATAAAAGTATGTAATATAACAAGCAATTGTAATATTGTAATCTATTATTATGAGAAACGTTTACAAATAAAAAACAAATTACAACAACAACAAAATGCCCATTGAAGAGGCAGAAGGAGGCGTATACATATATATATATATTATATATATTCCCGATCGGGCAGACGAGCTTTGTGAACGTCAGGTGGAAATTTTGGGGTATATATTTTCGCTTACCTTTTGCAGCAACTGTTTATCAGTTCTCTTTCCCGATATCTCCACTTTTTTTTTTGCATAATATCGATAAATATCGATTTTGGGAATTGGTTTTTTGACCATAACTCGAGGATTACAGCAGCTAGCTGCAGCAAACTTTGTGTGTGGCTTCTTTTTTGGCATACACAGCTTACAAATATTTCACAATTTTGAATTTCGACACCATTTTCTCAGAGGAGACAAAGAAACGAGTTTGAAGGGCTAGAGTCTTGCACTTTGGTATATACACACGATTGTATGCCAACTTTAGGCACTGAGAATTTCATAAAGATCGGACTATGAAAACCCAAGTTACTCAAGTTAGATTGTCCAGATGAAGAAGGAAGGAACATATATCTCTTTATATAAGAATCTCTCTGTCTTTGCAGGGAAATGGAATTTCATGATGAAATTTTCAGCATTTCTCGAGTTAAACCGAAGAGAATACAAAGACCGGACTAAGCCGGGCAACTTTGGCTTGGCCTTGTTAGGGTCGAGCAGAGCAGAGGAGGAGCAGTGGCAAGTGGTCTTCGCTGGTGCCAGACACCCGACTGGAACGAGTTTGACAGCCTGTGCGACACATCCGAGGAAACCATTGTTTTTCTATATACTCTTTTTACTATTCTTTCGCTATATATATACATATAGATGTTGTTGTTGTTATTTTGAACAGCTGGCGACATTGCGACTGATATCAGATAAGAGCGCTGTCTGACGGCGGGGCGGGCTACTTGAGCCCCGTTTTGCCAATCTAATGAAAACAAACAGTACGGCATTATAAACAAATTCGCATTTGTCATGCGACTAGATATTCCGGTCTGGTAATTGGCTTGGCCAGCAGCTTGTCGCTGGGCTGGGCTTGGGCTGGGCTGGCTGTAAGCGGAAAAGTTTTCCGTTTTCTGAATGAAACTTGGCTCAGATGTTTATTATTTTGCGGCCGACTTGAATCAGTTCGAATCCATTGAAGCTGCATAGAAAAGTATTCCACATTTCGAATCCAACTCGTCGAGACTTGGAATTTGCAATATCTATTCTCTTGTAGATACCAATCACAGGGTATCTCCTAGTCGGGCACAAGTTTTCTTTATCCATTTGTTGCCTGCAATAGTTCGAATCCATTGAAGATGCTTAAGCAGGGCCAAAGTATAGTATTCCGATTCCGCATCCAACTCGTCGAGACTTGAAATTTGCAATATCTATTCGCTGATAGATAACAATCACAGGGTATCTCGTAGTCGGGCACTCTTTGCGATTCACTATTCAACGTTTCTTGCTATCTTTTTTTTTTGTATATTTAGTTTGTTTACAGAACCAATTCCCGATTCTTAGGCACTTGATAAGGAAGCTAACGGAATTATTTGTGTATTGGAATTATCTTTAATATATAGAGAGAAACTGACAATGTTTATATTCGGATTAAATGGGCTTTAAGATACCTTTCGAATGGGCGATACAATTTCTATTTTCATATGGGAACTATATAATATAGAGGCTTGTACCGTAATACTATATACTATATATGTTCATAGTATTGGAGTTATCATTAATATGGGAGATAAACTGATTATATTCGGACTGAATAGGCTTTGAGATACTTAACGAAAGGGCGATAATATTCGAATATATATTTGGCCCCACAATCTACCATAGATATAAGATGTATAACATCTAGAAGTAGGATCCATAAATGGAACATTATGTTTACTTATCGCCAACTCATTTAAATCGTTGCGACATATTCCATAATTATATTTTTATTGAGCTCTATCGATAGCGTATAGCTATTCCTATATAACCATATGTTTCTTCGTAACCTCAACGAACTCGGGAACTATTCAAGTTAGAGACATCAGCTTTGGTATATAGACTCTCCGATATATTCCCAAGTAAGATATATTCGAAGAGCATCTGCCGACAAATGTGAACGAAGTGAATTCGAAAACTGGCGGAGCTTAAAGACTCAAAACTTGGTATGTAGGCTCTTTGATCTATTTAGATACTACTGGAAAGGGTAGCCGAGAGATTTGTGGATTATACATATTGGTATATAGAATTTCGAGTATATGACAATGTGTGATATACGACCTATCTGTAGGTATAAGACCTCTTCAAAGCTGAGCTCTTAACTCAAATATATAAAAATCTGGAAACTAGGCAAATGTTATTTCCATCAGGTTCCATATTGGACCTTCGGATGAGCTTGACCCGTCTGGTCTGATTTAACCTAACCTAACAAAACTTGATATTTAGATGAAGAACAGATAAAAATTTCCATCCATTGGGCCTCCGGATGGGGTTGATCCACCGGCTCTGATCTAACTTAAGCATACAAAACTTCGTATAGGGACAGTCAAATATATTTATATTCAATCACATTAATGCTACAGATTAAGAGATTGGGAACTGGATGAACCAAGAGCATGAACTTTGCAGACTCTCAGATATATGACTATATAAACTATATATGGCTATATATGACCATATACACTATATATGACTATATATATTAGATTTCTCTAAAGGAACTGTTGGATAATACATGATCCCTCGTAAAGAAGAATATTAATTGATCAATAATATAACCATATATAACTATATACATATATGCAACATATCTCCCTTAACGAACTGTTGGATAATACTCGAACTCTCGTAAACTGGGATTGGAATGGTATGGAGACTCTCAGATATATGACTATCTACACTATATATGACTATACACATTTGAATATATATGACAATATGAACTATATATGACTGTACATAAATTTCTCTAAAGTAACTAAAGCTCGATCTCTCGTGAACTAGGATTGGAATAGATCAATAATATATAAGGTCTGGTTTGCAGACTCCCAGATATCTGACTATATTTCTCCAATACGCGATCTCGCTTGAAATGCAACAATAATTTAGTATTAAATTATAAATTGCATTCAGAAAACGAGAAACAATACGAACAATATGAGCTTTAATTTTAATTTCAACATATTTTTATTGATGTAATTCAAAAAATTAAATATAAGTTATGTTTATAATTATTACGGCTTACAATGCAAAATTACTTTGCAGTTTTGCGTTTTGTTTTTGTATTTTTATTGTTTTTTTTTGTTTAATTTTTTTGCTGTTTTTTTTTTGTTTGTTTATATACTCCTCTCCTCCCTCGCTTGGCCTTACTCGCATGTTTGTTTGTTTATTAATTAATTAGATTTTATTGCGTCGTTTTTTGTTGTTGTTTAATTTTATTAATTTCGCATTTTAGTGTGTATTCAGTATATATATATATATATATATATTATAATACATATATATGTATATATATATATATGCATGCTTTTACACGCGAGCGACATTTTTGAATGTGTGTGTGTGTGTATGTGTATGTGTGTTTTGCTTTATATACATATACAATATATATTTGCATTTATATCATATATATATATATGTATATATATATCTAAATAAATCTATATATATATATATATATATATATATATAAACATATATATATATATATATATTTATGTATGTTGTTTTTATTCCATTTTTGCTTGCTTTTATTATGCTAAGTGTTGCTGTTGTGTGTGTGTGTGTGTGTGTGTGTGAAAAGTGGCGTGTGTGTGTGTGCGTGTGTGAATTCCATTTAGATATTTGCTTTCTTTTTTTAGTTGCTTTTTTGTTGTTTTCCTTCTTCATCTTTCTTAAATGTTTAGTATTGTATTTAAATTAATATTAAGAAACATCCTAACTTCCATTCTTCCTCTTCTTGTTCTCCTTCTCTTTCTTCTCTCTGCTTCTCTCTGTGTTTTGCTGCTTTTTGTTTTTGTTTTTGTTTTTAACGCTTGCCACCCTTAGTTATCATTTTCTTTCTCTTCTTATTTGCTTTCTTCTCATTTCTTCTCATTTCTTTTTTTTGTAAATTTTTATCTGATTTTTGTTTTGTTTTTGTTTTTGTTTTTTGCGTGCTGCTCTTCAGCTGAATTACTCGGTGATGGGAGGTTTGCAGTTCGGTTTCTCTTTCTCCTTTTCGCGATCGTTGCGCGGCTCCAACTGTTCCAGCAGCAGTGCGGGATTCGGCTGGCCCTGGTGGGTCTTCTGCTTCAGCATTGTCCAGTCATAGATGTAATCGTACTGATGGTTCAGCGTTCGGAACAAAATGCTGTAGACGAGACGAATCAACGGGAAACAACATTGAGAAACATTAAGAAACGGTTCGTAAATCTCTTATCAAATGATGTGTGCTTCCTCCCTTCCTGACAGACTGACAGATTGATTGATTGATTGACTGACTGATGCGCAAGTAAGCTTTGAAGCATTTAAATCTTCAATTGGGCGAAAAAAGGTTGAAAAACGAGAGCTGATGAGCCTGGTATGCAGTGTGTGTGAGTGTTGAACCAGCAAGCGTTAACTCGCTGGTTCAAATCCTAAGAAAACTCGAAAACTTCCTTCCTGATTGATGAGCAAGTAAGCATTTAATCTCCAATTGGCTCCAATTGAAAAGCATGAGCTGATGAGCCTGGTGTGTGGGCGTTGAACCAGCAAGCGTAAAGTCGCTGGTTCAAATATAGTTGGCTTTTGCTTGTGTGCTACCTCCCAGACTGACTGACTGATTGATGAGTAAGTAAGCTTCGATGGATTCCATCTCCAATTGGGGTAAAAAGGTTGAAAAACATGAGCTGATTAGCCTGCGTAGCCTAGATGTCTGAGCGTTGAACCAGTAAGCGTAAAGTCGCTTGTTCAAATATAGTGAAAACACGCCAATTTGACTTTTAGTTGAGCGCCTGCCAGTCAATTTGATATGTGGCTTTGACTGAAGTAATTTCGGGTGCCTCTCTCTATCTGGTTGGTATAAGACTAGGCTAGGTATGCTTCTATATACTACTATATACTAAACTCCTACGGCAAGTTTGCCGTTTAGTTGCTTTAACTGCATTTGAGCGAATATTTAAGTAGAACTGCGCATAAAATGTCGGTTCAACTCGCCTTTCCTAACCCACAAGAGGCTGTCTAATGCAATCAAACGTTTCGTTAACTAAGAATAGTTAATTCTTGGCCAATCTAAACACATATTTCCAGCCCAAGCTAACCTTAAAGTATTTCTGAGAGTGTCAAAGGCAAAAGCACATTCCGAAGACCCAACTGAAGCTCAAATCCGAATGTGTTTCACCCATAATCCACCCAGTCGAGCGAAATGAAAAACTACTTTGGCTGGGACAAAGCCAGAGCTAAGCTAGTCGAATGCATACTCACCGGAACAATTGACGTAGGTACATGTAGTCTGGCTGTTCCTCGAAACGCAAGCTACGACAATAGTTCAAGTACATGGAGAACTCGGCCGGTGAGCCCTTGCAGAGCACCTCGATGGGCGTGGACATTTTCTTCTCGGAGATTTTCTCATATTTCTGCTGCTTATTGTTGGCCTTCATGCCCTGCCAGGGCAGGACGCCGCGATTGAAATACATCATCACATAGCCCAAGGACTCCATGTCATCACGGCGCGACTGCTCGATGCCCAGATGGGCATTGATCGAGGCATAGCGTGCGGTGCCCGTCAAGTTCTTGTCCTCGCGATAGACGATGTGATGGCGCGTGCCCGGATCGCGAAACTTCTTGGCGAGGCCAAAGTCAATGAGGAACAGCTTATTGCAGTGCCGTCCGATGCCCATCAGAAAGTTGTCCGGCTTAATATCACGATGAATGAAGCACTTCAGATGTATATACTCCAGGCGGCCGATCATCTGATCGACCAGCATCAGCACGGTCTTGATGGTAAAGTGGCGCGTGCAAAAGTTGAAGAGATCCTCCAGCGAGGGACCCAACAGATCCATCACGAGAGTATTAAAGTTCTTCTCCTTGCCATGATGGCGGATACGCGGAAATCCCACGCCTCCGCTCAGCACGCGATACAGCTTCGCCTCGTACAGCAGCTGGGGATGGCGAGCGCTGGCGCTCTCCATCTTGATGGCCACCTCCTCGCCGCTCTGAATACTCATGCCCAGATAGATGTCGCCGAAGGAGCCGCTGCCTGCAAAACGGTTTGGTTTAGTAACGTATACAAATAGAGGAAGAAGTGTGTGCTAGTCGTGTGTGACCGACTGGTAGATATCCTGTATATTCCTATCGCCACCACAGTATGCGAAATTGATTCCTTATTAACTTTGGCGCTTTAACTACGAGCTATATTCATTTGCCAGGGCTTAGAGCTGGCATAGAAGGTGCGTTTTATATAGACGATCTATATTCTACTTTCAGGGCTTAGACCTGCCTTAGAAGGTGCGTTTTATATAAACGCAAGGCTAGATATAGTTGTAATCTCTGGTTTATCTAGCTCTTATATTTTACGAGTTATGCTTTGAGAAATCAGTCTCAAAATCCATGTTTATAGATCTTATGGAAACTGGAGCATTTATCGACCAAATGATGCACTCAACGTGCGCTTGGAATAAGAGAATATATATTTAAAATGTCAAGCCTTGAACTGATGCTGTTTCCACGTGTTTACACAGAGAGCTTAACTCTATATATAAAACTGTTTGTCCTGACTGATTGACTGACTGATGGACTGACTGATGGGCTGACTGAGTCCATCACTAGCCGTAAATCTAAACAGTTAATGCAAAATACTAAACATGCTCTCTCCCAAACTGACTGATTGACTGACTGACTTACTAACTAGTCAGTTACTAACTAACTGATTGACTAATAGACTAACTGATTGACTGACTGATGGACTGACTGATTGACTGACTGATTGACTAACTAACTGATTGACTGACTGATAGACTAACTGATGGACTGACTGATTGACTGACTGATTGACTAACTGATTGACTGATTGATGGACTGACTGCTGATGGACTGACTGACTGCTGGACTGACTGTCTGATGGACTAACTAATTGACTGATTGACTGACTGACTGATTGGTCATCAACGCACAGCCCATGCCGTAAGAGCTTCGAAGCTGAAATTTTCACTGTAGTTACTTTACGTGATTCGCGCTTATTCGGGCATTCGGCAAATTCCACAAGCATGTGTGGAAAAAACGCAAAAAAACGTTTGTACGAAACTATTTTGTTTATCATCCGATCGGTCTAAAGCTCATTTCGAAAGATCTTTTAAAGAATTGATTTGTAGCACTTGGTTGGAAAGATTAAAAACAACATTTGGAATTCCCTATTCGTTG
Organism: Drosophila montana; assembly: GCF_035044405.1. Classification (NCBI taxonomy): domain Eukaryota; kingdom Metazoa; phylum Arthropoda; class Insecta; order Diptera; family Drosophilidae; genus Drosophila; species Drosophila montana. The sequence goes on from NW_026997533.1 coordinate 653,457, forward strand.
CACTTTAAACATATTTTTAAATAGAAAATGAGATCAGTCCAAACTTTGCACGGGCAAGGCCGGGCAATACCCGCTAGTCTAGATATATGTAAAAAGGTACGTTCCTTTTATAGCCTATTACAGAGTTTCGCAGGGATAATATCCCTTGGCATAGAAACCATAAACAGACAGTCTGGACTTAAAACTGGAATATATATATATTTCTATATATATAGACTTAATGGGATCGAAGACAGCTCCACAAAGCGTAACACTCACTAAAACCCTTTGTTTTTTATTTTAAAAGCAGACGCACAAACACAATTGTCATATGTTCTGTGAATGATTCAACGGGGAGAACAAGTTGTAAACATATGTGTATATGTATATATATATATATATTATTGAATGTCTCTGCTTACCGATCTTGCGTATCACCCGATATTTGCCGCCAATTATTATCTCGGAACGATGTTCCTTCATCAGCCGCATTTTGTCCATGTTGCTGGGATAATGGCTCCGCCGCGCGTTCGGTTAATTGGGCGACAAAACAATATAAAAACTGTTTTTTATGTATCAACTTCTAGACGAGATCTGTAGAAAATCAAAAAGAAATAATAATCAAAATAAAAACTTCTCTTTTTTTGTTTTTTTTTTTTTTTTTGGTTTATTGGCGCCAACTTTGCACAGAAAAAACACTTTCTTTTTGAGATGTCGCCTTGTTATTTTTTTCTTTTATTATTTTTATTTCGTTTTGTTGCACACACACACAGCACACACACAGCAGACACACACATACGCTTTGGTATATTGTTTTGTTATGGTTTTCGTTAGCCAACACTCTCTTTGGCATTTATGCTTTGCCCTGCGCTTCGTTTTCAACAAAATTGTCTGCTAATATTGCGCATTTTCCATAACGAAATTAACATTTCGAATCGATAGTCGATATATTGAGTGCGTGCATGTGCATGTGTCCATGTGTGTGTGTGCGTGTGTCTCTGTTGGACAACAACAACTATTGCCTGGTGCAGTGTCAGGTGGCCCAGTAGAAGACATAAACAGACTGTGATCGATTATTTATTTTCATAAATGGTCGATTTCTATATAAACATAGCCGCTGATAAAACGATAAACAACTGCGACAACGAGACACACACGCATACACAACTACAATGACAGGTACAACGACACAACTACATGCTCCGCTTCTTTTACCCCGTTGGAATGCACATTACACACACACACACATGCTCACATATGCAAACGCAGCAGCACCAACACTTTAGCATTGATACATACACACACACACACACACACGCACACAGCTGCAAGCAGTTGCTACTACTGCACCTTACATGTTTTTTTCATCGTCTTTTTTTTTTCTTCTTTTTTTTTTTTGAGACACAAAAGAAAAAATTAGTCAAACGTTGGCCCGCATTTGCACGCATGTTGCGATTTGTTTTTTACACAATTTGTATTAAAATTTTTGCAGCTTTGCATCAAATCTTACCACGAAACGTTTGCGAGCAGTTTGAAACTGCTGTGCTGGGTGTTTCTCAAGGTTGGCTTTTTACTATTGTACGATGGGGGGCCCAAAACGAATGACAAAAAAAAAAAATTTTTTTTTTTTATATATATATGTATGCGTGTGTGAAATTTCTTAGGAAATCTGCGTCTGTGACTGCGAGTTGGCCCCGTTAATGCACTCGCAACTGTGGCGTGAACGTCTTTTTGCACTTTACGTACGCGCACAACGGAAAAAAAAGAGGAAATATGTGTATTTTATTAACTAAAATAAAATGGTTAGACTCCAGCAAAAATGCTTTTGCTAGTGCTGACAGCCAGCGATACACGCACGCACGAACTATCGATTGTACAATCGATAAGCAATGGCCAGGCACTAGCCGCAGCCATAGCTGTGCCGCAGCAGTGCTGCATAACGCCGTCCAATTCGGAGCAGTGTGCGGCACCAAATGTTGCCCCACTGCGTTAAGCAAAACAAATCAATATAATTAAATAAATAAATTAGATGAGCATGTGTGTGTGTGTGTTTCGACTTTACTAATATTATTGTATATTTTTAGGGCACGCCTGTCCTAGGCTTGGCTGCTCTAGAGTCTGATATTTGCACAAATATAAACAGGTGGCAGCACCAAAAAAAAAAAGATAAATAAAAGAATAAGTAAACAAGCCTTTGAATATCTAAAAACTATGGCAATGTATTGATTTATATTGCTCTGCAGCATTTAAGAAGAAACTATAAGGTATATTTTTTTTTTTTTTAATTCCCGAAAACTCGGACTATATATAAAGTCATATCCATATGGGTTACTTAAGCTAGAAAACAGAAATTGCAATGAAAATCTTAAAATTCCCACCAAAATTCGGTTAACGATCAGTAATTTTTGCTAGTGAAGAACTAATTTTGCTACACATAAGATGCAGCCATATATATGACCTATATATTATAGCCTGGATTTTGAGGTTAGAGTGAGAATTCCGTTAATATAACCTATATATTATATCCTAGACTTTGAGGTTAGATTGACATTCCCGATCATCAATAAGAATCTGCCTTTCCCGATTTCAACGATTTCAGATGCTGCTAATGCACGAAATAATCGACTTTATTAACAGAAATTATCGTTCTCGAAAACTATATCATGATCAAATATTGATATTCTGTTTTTTTGACCATATTTCGCATATAAAAGCTAGAGATAACGAGTTTGGACTTTCAATTTTTGCATGCCTCCCATGCCACAATAAAAAAAAAAAGCCAGCACCTTGCGCCTTGCTATATAGACACCATAGTATCCCTTTTTTATGCACTGAAAATTTCAAATAGATCCAACAACAAGCAGCCAAGTTATTCGCGACTGTTTGGCAGATGAAGAGTAACGGGCAAAGGTGTTTCGCGTAGGACAGTGTTAAGCTACGTACATACCAAATAGACGGCATCCAGAGCAGGCGCACAGCTCCTAGCATAAAAGGATCTCTATCACAGATTCAGCTCCGGCATATAGGTATATATATAGGTATATATATATTTCGATTCCTTTTTCGCTTGTCGTTAAATAAGTATTTATGTAGTTTTGCTTTGTATCAGAACTGAAATGAAAGACGGAGCACCCTGTGCCAAAAAAAGTTGCCTAGATAACATTTAAATATGTACATATATATTGTGTTTGTTTTTTTGGTCTATATATTTTTATTAAAAACAGTTGTATTTTTGTTTTTTTATTTGGTTTTTTGTTGTTTTTTGGTTGTTTTTGGTTGTTTTTTTTGTAAATAACGTGACGACTTGAAAACAGAAATTAAATAAGTGTACTTTACTCGTAATGTAGTAGAAAGTGTTATAAAAGCAATATTACAATAACTGTGGTAGAATTGGCTCCTAAAATAGATATTTTACAACTGATACCACTTTTTGTCTTTATATTTAAGCATTAATTGATGCGCTGTTCCGCTAAAATCTTGAGCCGTATTCGACATACGCTCGGCGCGCTCCTCCAGCATATTCAATTTCTCGCCCCGCTCCATCGCCAGCTGATGGGCCCGGCTAATTTCCGATGCCGCCGTCGAGGCCCGCTGCCCCATCTGATCCAAATTGGTGCCGGGTATATGCCGGGCAACCGAACGATTCGCCTTCCCGCTCTGTTCACCAACTGTATTACAATTACAATTACATGGAAATCAATATATATATTAAATCGAGTAATTATGCGTTACGTACACAACTCCTCGCGATCCAATTGCTTGGCGCCGCCGCCAAATAGACCCTTAAAGAAACCCTCCTTCGGCTGTTCGGGCATCTCGTGTACCGTGTATAACTCACCCATCATCTCCAAAATAAATTGACTAAAGCGAAAGGCGATTATTGAAATACAATATGTTTACGATTTGATTTGGTTTAGCTTACCAAAATTCCGATGATATCGTGAATTTCTGAATTTCGGTGGGCGATGCCATGTACAATCCATGACCTTTATGACTAAAGCAAAAGATTTTTGATATTCTGTAAGATCGAGAAATAATAGTAACTATTTGGCGGTCTTTTTGAGTAGCTTCAGCTTACTGAGTTGTGTCTTCATGAACAATGATCTGTTGACCCCATATCGATAGCATTGGATCCACAATTCCCTGTTTACATTTCGTTTGAAAACTGCAAGAGATTCAGTTAAGCCAAGTTACACACACACACACATATATATATATATATATAAATGTATATTTATATACCTCAACTCCATTAGCGGCAAGAAATCAGTATCCAATAACAGTTTGAGACTAGGAAGACTATGTACCATTAGATGGCCATTCGAAAGATAGGTTGCTAAGCAAGAGCCATCTGTAGGAGTACAAAATTTAGCAGCAATTTTACAAACTTAACTTAAGCTAGAAATAATATTAAGCTCTGAATACGTGTATATAGCCTGGCAGTGGCCTATAAGGTCAAAGGGTCGATGGGTATATAATGATATAGTATATAGTATATATATAGTACAGTATGGTATGGAATAGTATACTATAGTATATAGTATAGTATAGTATAGTATACTATAGAATATAGTATAGTATAGTATATAGTATAGTATAGTATAGTATACAGTATAGTATAGTATACAGTATAGTATAGTATAGTATAGTATAGTATATAGTATAGTATATAGTATAGTATAGTATAGTATACAGTATAGTATAGTATAGTATACAGTATAGTATACAGTATAGTATAGTATAGTATACAGTATAGTATACAGTATAGTATATAGTATAGTATAGTATAGTATAGTTCCTATAAGAGCTATATGATATAGTGTTTCCATATTGACACATTTTACATGTTATAACAAGCCTCTAGATTAGTTTGTGCAAATTTGAATTTCATCTTAAAAAATCGATAGGAATAGATTTTGTTTTTTACAAGCATAACTCGAGAACTTTACGAGTTAAATACACAAAACTTGCTGTACTATTTACAGCTTGGGAATACTTCACATTTTGGATAGCCCTAAGCCCATTTCCATTGTAAATATAAAACAGAGTCCTGCTTTTACAACTAGAGCCTACTAGAACTAGATCGTGAATACTTCAAACTACGTCTAACAGATCGCCAGGCTATATGAGGTATTTTGATGGGCTTGGGATCTTTCGCGGACCTTTCATCGTGATAGTTTCTGCCTTGACTGCAAAATCCATTTCCGATAATTGTATGCGATTGATGCAGCATTGATTTGCCACATCGAAGACTTTTGTTTGCTTTTCGCTAGCGATTACGATATATTGTCGATCGGTGAGTGTTTCCAGGCCGGTGCTGACGCTGCCGCTGATGCCGCCGCTGCTGCTGGCGCTGCTGCTGCTGATGGCGCCTACAACGCTGCCGACGCCGATGACGCCGCTGGGCGCAGCGCTGCCGCTGCCACCGGGCGCAGCGCCAGGCGAACCGCCGCCAGGCGCCGCTCCTCCTCCACCAACACCGCCGCCGCCGCCGCCGCCGCCAACAACAACACCACCGACACCAGCAACAGCGCTGCTAGCAGCAGCTGCGGCGCCGCTGCCGATGGCGACGCTGCCGCCGACGCCGACGCTGCCCGCAGCCGCTGCGCTGCCAGCAGCGGAAGCATTTGATATTGTATTGGCAGTTGTTGGCGTAAATGTGGGGCTGGTGCGGCTGCTGCTCTTAGTGGGCGTGCCTGCAAGAGAGCGTATACATATATATATATATATATATCAGATTGTTCCGATTGGGATTTAAGTATAAGAAATATGCATATATAGTTACGATCTTTCTTGTCCCTGTTCTCGTCGCGCCAAGTCTCAAATGTGTAGGGTATGATCGAGCCGTAGGAGTCCAAAAAAGACATGGAAGTAATGGAGCCTTTGAGTCGTACCACGGGTCCGCCTTCATGACAAATCATAGAGTTCAGTTTTGCAATTATATAGATTGATATATATACATATATATATGTTTGATAGATAGTTTACCGTTTATTGTAACCAAAACTGGCTGAGATTTGCGCACATCGCGCTCCGGCATTGTGATGAACAATGTCAATATTGAACCGAAACTAGTTCCAATCCATAAAGTAGGAACAAGCGTCAAAATATCTGAAGAAATGCAAATATATATGTATATATGTATACTATATATCTTTAAAAGAGTTGCTCGCAATTGACTAGGGCTAATTTTCTTTAAATTTTATTGACATAGCACTCTCATCATTGACCGATAATTATCGATCAATTTATCGCTTTCAATCGATTAATCCATCTAATTTGTTTAGTTTGTTTTATTTTATTGAATTTTGCTAAAAAAAAAAACAAAAAGAAAAGAAAAGCCCAGCAGTTTCATTATTAATCGATATTTATCGATAAATTTATCGTTTTAGTCGATACGTCTCTCAAATTTTATTTTTGTTCGTTTCATTTGATTGATTCATGCTAAAAAAGTTCCGCATTTTCATTATTGATCGACATTTATCGATAAATTGATTGCTATCAATCGATAACTCTCTCCAATTAGTTTTTGTGTTTAATTTGATTGACTTTTGCTGGTAAGCCC